>NC_135865.1:17584410-17596910 GCF_031162955.1 Sander vitreus
GTCTGTCAATATATATTATATAGTATAAAATATGCTTCTTAAACTGTTTCCACCTGTTGTTACTGCATGTGAGATCAGACAAAAGCCATGAATAATCCAAATATATCATTCTTAAAGAGACAGAAGTGGCCATATCAGCTCTCAATATCCTGTAATTACATAATGGTGCTATGCATTATCATACTGTGGGTAATGCCAGGACCCATCAATCTTATTTTTATCTTAAAGATGAATAATACATGGCCTATGGTATAGGTTTATTGAGACTGCTGCATGAATCATCTACTAATGTAATGCACAACACACAGGGATTATAAACTAATCAATAATACTGTTAAAGAATAGGCATACCATCTATTTCACCGACACAGCCTTACATCACGGGCCATTATTATTGCCGTTGGAATATACAAAGCCCTTATGCAATCAAGTTCAGTATGACGGCTTATGAAAGAAAAATAATTTACAGCTTATAATTGTGTTTAAGAAGGAAAACAACTTTCCATAATTAAAGTTTAGGGAGGCTGCTTTGTGAGGTCTGAGAGAGGCACAAAACAAGGGTTGCCATAGCAACAGCAGAGCAATTGAGAAGACCAGTGTAAGAGAAAAGCGGGAAATTAATGGAGTTGAGAACACTGGAGCATGATTTTGCCAAACGTGTGTCCCTTATGCCCAAACATGAACACTAAATTAAAGACATTTCCACTGTATTAAAGTAATAATAAAACCAGCAGCAAATTCTCCTATTTTATTTTGGGTTTATGCTTCTATGACACTCTTCAAACAACAAAACAGGCACTGTGTCTGTGAGGAGAGCCCATGTTATGGATTGGATTTCTGCCGTATGAATGCTGTACTAAAAGTGGTACACGTGGCACTTCAGCAACAGAAATATTGCTGGTTGGTGTGAGATCATCTGCAGGCTGTTAGTATTGATCTCTACTTCGTTCTTATAGCTCAAGGTAGCCTTGTCTATAATCATGGTGAGCCTAGTGCCTCTGGAGACCATTTTAAAATGGAAAAACATCTGAAAAACAACAAATTTCCATGACAACTGAGCAACTCTATTTGACATGGAAGGCCATAGAATATGGTTGAAAGCAAGTATTTTCGCGAGAAACAATTTATCTACCACGTTTTCATTCCCTATTAAACTAAGGGGACTGGTTGCCGTGTTGGCTCAGTGGGTAGAGCAGACGCAAATATACTGAGAGGCTTATGCCTCGACGCAGAGGTCCAGGGTTCGAGTCTGACCTGAGATGATTTCCTGCATGTCTTCCCCCTCTCTCACTTAGCTGTCCTATCAATTAAAGGCAGAAAAGCCCCAAAAAAAAAAAAACCTGCAGCCTTCTTCCACCACTCAAAGTTAATAGAAGTTAACAGACAATAATGGGATGACAAACCATATATTTTACTCTGGGTGGCAGTCAGGGCTTTAAGGGAACCAATACAATTGAACTTTCATTTTCACATTTGATCTTTTTCTCCCTGGCCTTTTACTTGTCTGGTTTACCAGCTGTGTTTACAATTCTTATTCTGTGCTAGAAGTGACAGGGGTGCTTGTGTCACAGCCAACAAAAAAAAGGTGGGGGAGGTTTGCCTGTTGTCTGTATGTGAGGGATCGAAGAAGCAAAAACAAAGAGTTGATGTGTTCGATCAGCTTGCATGGTGGCTAAAGTTGAGTTGTCTCAATATAACAGCAAAAGCTAAATGAGCTGCAAACAAGGGCTTTACTTCCATTCAAACAAGACAAAAATATATTTTGTAACTAACATTTCATTTAACCCACAGTAGCATTACCATCAAAAGTAACACATTAAAAATCACTCACTTTGAAGTAATTATGTTTCAGCTAAGTTCAGTGGAGTCCTGTGGCAATGAGTCCAGTGGAAGTGGTTACTTGTAATGAAGACATATTAAAGGTGTAAAAGAAGGGAAGTTCATCTCCCCTCAGACTGAGTACTACACAGAGACGGACTACCTCAGCTAAACAAAATGCACATCCTCGTTTTTTTCCAGCCCACTGGGGGAACAACAACCTCACCAGCGATTTTAGCAAACACTATGGTCAAGCTGCCACAGACCTCATGTATCCAGATCCTTTTAGGATTTGATGTTTACTTGGGTGAACGGCATTTTAACTAACAGTGCTGACAGCCTGTGCAGCAGCACAGAAGAAACAGAATCCAAGGACAATTTTTTTTATTTACATCGTTTCACAGGAAAACAACTGAACCATAAGTGGAAAAGTACCACTAAAAGCTTTCAGTCAAACCCAGCCACTGAGCAGATGTACAACCCCCTTGCTCTAACCATCACCTGTTGCCTTTATTTATAACACAAACAGTTTCCCACTCCAGGATGAAAGTGGTCTCTCTCCTACTGAATAGCACACAGCAGCAGCAGCAGCAACAACAACAGACATTAAAGAGCATTTGTGAATACAGAGGGTCTAGGGACACAAACAAAAGAATAAGCTCAGCGGAAAGAAGTATACCATCAGTATCAGATTACAGTGATCCAGTGGAAATAGGCTGACTCAGTAGCAGACACTAGATAGGTATAAACCCCAAGAGAGGGGGCTTTTCACACTTTTGGTCCGGACCTTCGGACTTTTCAGTTTGATCCGAACCAAAATTACAGGTGTGAAACCTCGCCTGGACCACAGTCCGCACCAAACGGACGAAATTTGGTCCGACCAAAAGAGTTAGCCTCGGTCCGGATCAAACTGAACCATGGTCCGGTTCATCATCGTGTTATAAGACCGGGGAAGCGCCATTAAGGAATAGCTCGGTGTTAAATGTGTACATGAGAGTGTGACGGTGAATGTGCTCAGAGCAGACAGCTGTCGGCTATCAGAGCAGAGAATACATCAGCAGTTTACTTGTTAGGTGGTAGTAAATGTACAGTGTAGGTTTCGGTTTGTCTCTGAATAATTGCTCCAGAAAGACAGTTCCCGTGTTTTGCTTCTCAACATCGCAACAAAACAAAAATTGGCGCAGCAGTAGGGGAGAGCAGCAGTCAGTTGAAAAAAAACAGGGACGGCCGTCTACAAACCAATCAATTATAAGTATCTGGAGACGCAGCTCACGTATGTGATGACGGCAGGACGTAGTTTTGTCACGTGTAGATCTTTTGTGCGCTTGCATAACTTCAGTGTGAAACCAAAACTTACCGGCTCAAATGCAAAAAACATGAACCGTGGTCCAGACCTTGGTTCGGACTTTCAGGTGTGAAAGCCCCCTAAGAAAGCACACACACAGTACAGCAGAAACATAACCAAGAAATGTGAAGAACATGATGTACTGTCTTTGGTCATTACACTTAACACAATGCACTACTAAAGAGTTGGCTTCCCCATCATTAATACTAACTGCGTGTCCAGACTTTGCGAAGGGATTTTTAACAACAACAACAACAACATTTACAGCATATTAGCAGAGAAAAGTTCTCTGAGTGTCTAAGAGAGCCGCCAAATCCCCATCGAGCTGGACTTTGGACATGCTTTGGGTTAGCCTACGATACCTCCCTACATCCACCAGGGGGCTCAATCTCATCCTACTCCTCTCCACGTCCCGCTGAAACACCTCCCTACACCTCTGGAGCCCCTTCACAGAACCTGGCTCGGGGGTCTCCTCGTGTCCAAGGCTCTTCCTCTCCTCCTCCTCTTCCTCTTCTTCTTCACAAAGTAGCGATGACACACACTCAATGAGTGACACCATCTCTTTCTCCAGTGCCAAAGAAAATATTTGAGTTGCACCCTGTCCTTTTGTACCTTTGACAGGCTGGATGGAACAGGACACAGGGAGGTAAGCCAAGAGAGAGTCCAGAAACTGGAGCGTCTGTAACTGACTGCAAAGGACCAACAGAGGCACAATATGCATGTTATTATATAATATGTGTTGTAATAAATTCTTTATGTCTTTATATAATTTCTGCCAGCTGCTTTACACCCATCTACCTGTTCAGAGTTTATTTGCAGAATTTGTCATTTTAAGCGCTCTGCTGGCCAGAGAATACTAATCACTTTGATATTCAGTGGATTATCACACAGGCATGCTTCCTAGTCAACTTCAAAGACTCCATTAATATAAATTGAGCAGTGCCAACGTCTACTGCCTTCCTTGGTTCTTTTAAATAAAATAGAATAATTCAAGAGAGCCCTGGTAGTAGTGTCTGAACCAGTACACAGAGCAGCAATATCATAGTTTACAAATGAAAAGAAAATCTCTCTATTAGACAAAGTAGTCTGTGTTTTTCCAACTTTAAGTGACAAATCAAATAAGCAGCAAACTTAAATTTCAAAATAGGACATGGATTCAATAGCTTTGTCAGACCTCAAGGAGACACACACTGGGCCTCATTCACCAACCGTTCTTACGAAGAAATGTGTTCTTAAACCACACTTTTTACGAAGATTCTGACATTCGCTAATGTTTTCTTATCTTGGATTTGTTCTTAGCTAAGAACAAACTCTACGAACACTCAAGAGCACTCTTACGCACATTTGAGTGATGACAATTTGCTCCAAATAATTGGTTACTGCATTTTATTTAATTCTACAGTCGTTTACAATGATAGTATTGTACTGTAATGTATTTCTGATCATTTGTTGAAAAATAAAATCATAGTATGCAAAGAAACACTAACACTGCAATTTACATCAGCAATGTATTAAATTAAATCCTGCGTTATTTTGTGATTGATCGCGCTATTTATAGGGCCAAAATGCAGTGGTGGAATGTAACAAAGTACAAATTCTTTGTTACTGTACTTAAGTAGCCTACATTTTTCCACTATCTTTGTTACATTTTGCAGCAATTCTCTATACTTTCTCCTCCACTACATTTCTACAACGTTCCTGCCAAAACGTCTTCCTGACCGTCACACGTTTGTCTCACCAGTGAGGTTTGGTTACCATAGATATGGGGCACCGCCGATCCTTCATCGGTTTCCAAGCCGGCTCCGGTGCTCCAGAGCCCGGGCGCAGCGCTGCTGACCCTCGGTAATACAGCCTCCGGTAAAAGTGAAAATGTTTTTTTTTTTTTTTTTTAATTATTCCTATTTTTAAAATCATAGTTTCCATATATTTCTCTCCACTGCGTCGTTTACGCTTCCGCGTTTATTTATGTTTATTTATTTGGCTGGACCTCTTCACATCTCCTCCCCTTTTTCGCTGCTTCACACACTTTATTTGCTTACTTGCATGGTTAAAGAAAATAAAACTGTCATAAAATACATCCATGAATAAAACCAACCGCATTCCGATTCTAACAACATATTTCCGTTTTATGCTGGTTAGGATAGGAACTTTTTTTTAAAAGCCAGGCCTTGTTTGTGGTAGTGGACATCTTCTACTTTTACTAAAATAAATATGTCTCTGGTTATTTGTACTTTTACTTAAGTACTGAGATTCAGTACTTCCTCCACCACTGCAATGTACAAGTCATCTGCGACTCTGACAATCATCTCTTGAACGCAGTCTCCCGCTTCCCAGGAGGTGCACAGGAAGTGTCATGTCCTTATATGGGAATTTGCGGGGCGTTTTCTTATGCTAATTGGGAACAACTGGCACGCGCTTTCAATTACGAAGATGTGGGATTCATCAATCCTAAGAACACAGGTGCGAACAATTCTGCTGTTTAAGAACACGTCATGAATCTGACGTAGACTTTTCTTAGGGACTTTCTTAAGAACATATTTAAGAGAAAACTTAGGAAGATATTGGTGAATGAGGCCCAATGTGTTTTGGTACAGGTAAGTAACACTTCATGTAAACAGAAAACTTTGTTTACAAGACAATTCAATGGGGCACCTTTAACTTGAAGACCTACAACTCTGAGGCAGTGATACAGCCATGTTACTGCTATCTGTAATTAAAAATTATTTACCTGGAGTGGACAGACAGTTCACCCTGGAAAGGGGTTATCTGATGCCAGTGCAGCAGCATGAGAGCAGATGGTCCTGAAGAATTCAACAGCAGATACTGAGGGCTCACTTCTACCCTCTTACAACCCACTCTTTTCTGAATCCAGCTAGCTATATCACCTAAGCTGTGCTCAGGAGAGTCTATGTGGAAGACCCAGCGATCCAGCACCGCCATCAGACTCAGCAAGTCCTCTTTAACCTCATCTGTGCAAAAAGAGACAATAGTGAACAGCCATCTGTCAAAATGTAGATCTTAAGTCGTAGGCATTTGTGATTTTACCTGTTTTGAGATCTGGGTTTTTCAACAGTCGGGTGTGGAAATCACTGTGGATGTCTAAAGCAAATTGACCACAATGCAGAACAACCGGTGTTGGGTTGCTCACAAGGGCAAAAGCATCTTGTCTCTGGACGTAATGGAGCATGACACGGCACTTGACACAGCCCGAGTTCAACAGAGGCGTCAGCCTGGTCACAGCAGTCACAGCCAGTCTGCATGTGTTGAGATCATTGGGTGTGCCGGCACAGTGTTGCTTGCTTCTCTTGGCTGCGGGCTCTGAGAACATGTATGCGGAGGAGGAGGAGGATGATGATGATGAGGAGCAGGGCACAGGGAGCCAGAACACTTGGCTCTGGGTCTGGATGACTGCAGGCGTTGAGCTCTGACCCGTCTCTGTCAGGATGGATAAACTCACACTGGCCACTGGTCTGGAGCAAAAATAACACATCACCAACAATCAGAGATCACATGGACAGTAGGTAATCACATAAAAAACAAATATGTGTGTGTGTGACTGTATGTGTGACTGCTTGTAAACTGATTAACAACACCAATATCTCCAGGTGGTGAAATCAAAACAGCAATATATGGGCTCTTGAGGCAATCATGCCAGAAGTTGTTTTGCTCCACATGTTCTCAAATATAAAAAAAAAAAAAAAACAGAAACAGGTGGATTGGGGAAATCTTAAAGCTTAGTTATTAAATACTCGTTGCCGTGGCGAACACCTAGCCACACTGCATCGGCCTTGGAGAAATCCATGTAAAGTTGGGGGCAATCAAAGAGCATTATAAGAAGAATCACTACTACGTGTTTAAATAATGTCACGTTCAATGGGCCATATTTACGAAGGCTGATGCCTTGGTCCTTAAAGCTCACACATTCTTCACACAGACATTCACAATCCACTTCAATTAAAAAACAAATCATGTTTACACTGAGCTGTCAGTAGTTAGTATCACTCCCACAACCATTCGCTCCTCAGTGATGCGATGCCACAGCTTGTCAACTTGAGGTTTTGAAGACACTGCTGGCATGTCTTGTGTCTTGTCATCCAAGGCCTCGTCTTTTGACTCATCATCACAGTCCCACAGAGCAATAAGGCCTTCCTGGACAGGAAGTGCAACGATTATAATCAGCGATGACAAGTGTTTGACAGCATTGACAGCAATAGCAATTTAACAGACATTTTAATTTGCCCATTGGGTACACATGCAGTGGAATAAAAAATAAATACTATTCAAAAACAAAGAGCGTCACAGTTTCTGTCAAAATACAGTACAATTATTCCTAGCATTTGAAATTTGCTTTTCAAAAGTTAGTTTTGAGCCATATACACCATTTATTGTGGGTATTTGTTGCATCAGCAAGGACACCACTTAGATGGGTTGGGGCTTCCAAGATAAGTCTTGTGCCAACAGCACAAAGAAATTATAGCAACAAAAGCATTTCAAAACATGAAAGGACATTGAGTTACAAAGTAGAAGACAACAAAACATTTGTGGCATTTCTTTTCATTTCCTGCATTTGCTTCCTCAATGCATGTGGCAGCGTTAGGAATGCTGACTGTGTCAGACTCATGTGAGATGTCATTTCAATATGACAACTTATCCACATGAGTGACAAGTGCTGAAGCAAAGACTTACCAACTGAGGGGAAGGAGGGCGGGACTAACAGTAATATTCCTAACTCCTTTAAGGTAATACGCTGCATATCCTTAAATTCCCATAAAGATTTATACCGTTTCCCATTTTGAAGTTGTGAACAAAATCAAAATGCATGTCAGGGGTACTGACATTTCATTATTATAGAAATGCCGCTGAAAAATACAACAGAAGACTTTGTTTTATCCTGTCTCAGTGCTAGAGGGAATGCAAGATTTCTGGTATAGTATCACTCTGGTTGTGATCTGGTTGAAAGAGTTGCTGCTGGTTTGAGTCCCACTACCGCTAGTTCCAAGGCCTCTGAAAAATTAGCTAAATACTGTAACACGACAGGCAGTGCTTTGCAGAAAGTCATAGTTGTATCATTCTGTGCATGTACTGTACCTGCTCATGCTGGGTGAGAATAGTTTCACTTTCTGAGACCACATCGGTAAGAGCTCGGACCGACTGCTGTAGAACTCTGTCCTTCACTCTCACCTCTCTTTGAAGCTCCTGAAGCACGGTCAATCCACTCTAAATAACAGATTGTTTTTGATTGAGTGTATATATTATAGATTCATCAAACATTGACAAGTGACTGAAAAAGTTTTTTTCAATCATTAATTATGCAACATAGTAGGGCGATATGGATTAAATTAAATCACAGTATTAATACAATGTTTTACTGAGCACTACAGTGTATACACATCACTATATGGCACATGTACAGTATGTAGAACTACATGTTAAACAAAAACAATAACATAATTTTGTTCATTTTTGCTTTTGAATTATTCATTTATATGTTGTAAAACAGTAACACAATGTGATAATATCATCAGGATACAATTGATTATGCTAATAGCTAATTTTTTTTGCCCAGCCAAAAGATTAGTGCTGCCACTACAGTAATAGTTTATAAATGCTCACCTGTAGTCTGGACTCTAAAGCTCGAAGAGTGAGGAGCTCATTCTCTGGTGAAGGAGGCGGTGTCTTTGGGGCTCCACTGTCCTGACCATGCTGAAATAGGTAATTTCAATGAGTCATGCCGACCACCTTCAGATGTTCACTTTATCAAGAGAAATATATGGAGTATTGCACATGCAAAGTAAAATGTATGCCTTACAGAATATGAAATACCACAGAGATCAGTGAGGAGAAATGTATCCAAAGGCTGTCCTGTTATGCCTTGATCCTTAAAAACCAACAGCATTTGGTCTGTTCCACATCCCAGGAAGTCATCCACATGGACAGAACTGACACTTGACCAGTGGGAGGCTATCTGGGGAAGAGAGTTTAACAAAGACAGCTTATAAAAACCTGTAAACTGAAAGTAGAAAAAAATACAGATATTGAAACATCGGTTTACCTGAAATGTCTCCTTCCACATAGCACATACATGGCCCTGGTGGAAAGATATGACAAACAAGCAGCCATTTCTACCTGTGTTGACCACCTGAATATTTTCAGGTTGTTCAAAGGGGAGCTGACATACGTCTTTCACGATGCCATTTTCAAAATAAACAAGTTGCTGATTCGAAGTTGCTGCAATCACAGCAGATTTCAGCACGTCATTCACTTTCTCAGCTGATAGCACCAAGATGCACCGTGTGATGCAAATGTAGGGATGAGGCAAAATCATAGTGCCGTCAAACACCTGTCCACTCTCAACAAAATAGCCCAAGGTTTGGCTTGTGGACGTAGTATTGGAGCACTGATCTGAAAGGTTGTGCAGCCCAAGGACAAATACATGTTCTTTGTGGAGGGGAAGTTCTCCAATAACACTGTGGGACACCTGAATGGGTATCTGTCTCACCTCTCCTGCCTGCAGAGATGCATAGAAGACATTACCAGCATGGCTCCACAATACTGTGGGGCCATGGAGGATATGCACAGTCTCCCTCATTTGATAAGGGATTTTAAACTCAATGCAGGGCTCCAGGATGTTGGAGCTGCTCAGTGTGAGAAGACTATACTGGAAGCTTTCCCCTTTCTCACTCTTCTTTGTCACTAAAATGCACGCTGTGGTGACTCTCTTCTGAACATTTATGGCACATTTACATTTCACAATATCCACATGCGCGGATCTTTTCCTGCTGATGATAGCTGCTCCATCAGCTGCCTTCAGGAACGTGTTGTCTTCCCGTTCAAATGCAAGGCTGGAGAATATTACCTCGGTTCGTTCGCATTCACTTGTGGCTGAAGCTCGTTTACAATTAAATATGATTATCTTTCCACATAGGGAAAGCCGATTAAATCTCTCCATTACGCAAAAGTGAAGCTTCGGGTGCCTACCAGGTTCGATCCCTCCTTATTAACAGCTTGAGTCAACGTTATTGCTAAATTGGGAGCTGTCACTTTCATGACAGAAGTCTCACCAAGGTGTACATATGGACAACTAACGTTAGTTGCTAAGTTTACTTGTGAGAGAGCAATGTAGCAGTATTCAACCAACGTAACGACTGCTCGAAGCGGCGCGCAAACTGAAATTGAACGCTTCCTATCAGCCCAAGTGCATTGTGGGTAAGAGTTGGTAAACAGAGATGACGATAATACGAGGTTATAATACTTAGTAGAACCTCTTTGATATTACCGTTAAGCTAAAGTGTGTAGTAGTCATATTGAAAAGAATCAGCTGTATGAATGATTAGATAAACGCTTTTCTTGTGACCTTGTTCAACACACTCCCTCTGCTCTTTCAGTTCAAACAACACAGCGGAGCGGAGAGGTGTGGCCACGGCTGAAGCCAAAATGGCGACGACAGGACCTCAGTTTCACGCTTCGCACTGATTCACTCACTTAGCTAGCTGACTAGCTAGCTCAACAAGGAACTACCACAGAGACGGGAAACCCGGCCGGGGACAGTTAAATATGGCTGAACTTGAGCAGCACGAAGGAGAACAGGTATCGTTAACTACCGTTACAACACATTTGTAAGCAATTTTACAAATGAATGTGTTTAAACCAAAGACGTGTCTAACATTAACGAACTCTGTTTTAACAGGACATTGAGAAGAAAATTGAGGAGACGAGACAGAGATTCAAGAATGAGTTCCTCCAAGGTAACTAACAGTTATTATGAATAAGCTGACATTAACTTGCTCCTTGCCCAGTCACTTGCTTTTGCATTAGTATGGGGTTGTTGTCAGCTTCCTTAACTCAAGTATTATAGGTTAACTGTCCACAAGTTAGCTGTTGCTCTACTTTGACATGTTGATAACACCATGACCTAAATGCTCAGAGCCCAGATAAGCTCCAACGGTAGCTATTTATTGCCACAATGCAGCTGGTAGTTTTGACTAATAAGGTACAACGTTATAGCCTTCAGGTAAACTTTATATGAGCTCACAGCATATTGTTGTAATGAATGGTTTTAACAGCATTATAAGTCAGTCAGTGTGGTTGAAAGTGAAACCTTGTGCTTGACCTCTTGGTATTTGTCATGTGATTGAGCCTTTGTTTTATGTTTACAGATTCAATAGATAAATATGACTCCAGAGATGTGGAAAAGCTTGAAAAAGATGCTGCTCTGGTGGAGGGCTACCTCAAATGGAGACTCTATGTTATAGATGATGCCTTGAAAATGATTGATGAAAGTCTTCAGTGGAGAAAGGAATATGGTCTGAATGGTAAGAAATCATGCGAAATAGTTTTTAATATATGCGCAATTTCACCTAAAAGTAGTATAGGGCTGGGCATCCTTTTTGATATTAGTGCCAATCTGATACCTGAGTTTTAAAATCCTCAACACCCATCTTTTTGTTTTGCTTTGACAATATTTTGCATGGTTTTTCTAAAACAAATCTTTTTTTCATTTAAAACAAAATCTCAAATGTAAAATGTTGTCAAAAGAGAAGCAGTTGTCTATTAACTTTGCCAAAATAAAGTAGGCTAAAGTTGTCAATAATTTGGTTTATAATCAAGAACTACATGATCAGATTAAACATTATTATGACCAGTCCTTAAATGCCAGCTTTCAGTAAATGACAGTTTTTGATAGCTAGTGCTACAGGCAAAGTTTAGTCAAAAAAAAAAAAAAAAAAAAGTTTTAAAGTATCCAGTCCTATCTAAAAGTTGAAAAGTTGACATTGGCATATTTAGATGTTAAAGCTTGTGACACAGATCAGTGGTTGTCTATGTGCTGCTCTTGGTTGAATCCAGACAGAGTGTCATTGTGTGTTAAACACCCATATAGCCAAGCATAGGCCACCACGAGGACAATCCCCATTCTTTCTGTTTTCTGAGGAATTTCTCTGTTGTTGTTGTTGTTGTTGTTGTTTGTTAGTCTTTAAATCAGCAAATTGAATTTGTCAAGCAGTTGTTTTTAGGAAATTTGATTTATTCAAGTCATTAGTATCCAGGGGCCTCATGGGCCATATCACCAAGGCCAAATGTTGTTAGTTCTTTTATGTATGTATGCTCAACAGATAGGTTCTATAAAACTATTATATAATGGTAAGGGAGAAACTTCCTCTAGAAAGGAAAGTACATCTGTCCACTTCTGGTTCACCTACATGAATGTTTTAATATACAGTTGCTGTACATGAATTCCAGTTATATTTTGTGCTTGTGATGATTTATCTCCAGGAATAGAACAAGATGGCTTTAAGTATACCTGGACATGATGGAAATTTATAAAATTATGAAAAAATAA
>NC_135865.1:17601910-17614410 GCF_031162955.1 Sander vitreus
CAGGAAATGCCTTTTTAAGACTTGTAGAAAGTTGGACATTTACATTATATTGGTGGATGTTTTTAACCATGGTTATTTATGTTTTGTTATTTAGTGTTGCAGCTGTTATTTATAGATATTTTGCTTTTTTGCTGTCATAGTTGGGGAGAAGCAGATTTGTGGTTAACTGACATTTGATGTGAGGAGTAGGATATAACTGTGCTGTAATTAATAGCAGGTCACTACCTCATATAGGACACAAACTGTATTTGCTGGAGAGGTGCTGCGTCATCCAAAGCTACTCCCATGAGCCTCCTAAGCCCCAACAAACAGTGCTCCCATTGTTAATAAATACCACATTGGTCATGCACAATAGATTTAGATTTACAAAGCAGAGATATACAAATCAGTCAGTTATTGGCCACAATAATCTACAGACACAAGTTTGAAGTTTGTTAATATAAATTACCTTACCCTCGCGTGTTTCTGGTGCGAGCGACATTAACATGCCCTGCATAACCCCAGAGAAAAGGAACCTAGCTCCCATGTTAAAGCATTCGTCTCAAGATACTAAACCCATTAACTGTATTTTAATAAACACTACAGTCCTCTAAGCTGTCAGGCTAGATTTCAAAACCTTTGGGTCAACTCTGTGGGAAAGGGTGAGATAATTCTTAGGTTAGCCTGAGGATCTAGTTACACAACCACTCTGTAGTGACACTGCACAGACAGTGAGTATGATATTATAAGTAAGTGTTTGAATATGCCTGACTGCAATCAAACGGTCTAAAGGGATCAATGAGACTATTCAAGGTGAGAGAACAATAGTTCAACAGTTTCTTTGTATTACGATTAAAATGAATGTAAATAGTTATTCATCTAACTTCTAATACTGCCACTGACTGAAAGTTACATATTGCATACTAAATATACATAAAGCCACTAGCACACTAACTTCCTTACACACCCATAGTTTTGTATAAATTTATTATACAGTTGGATGTTTACCAAAAATAAATTTTAAGTTTATCTAAAACAAACACAATACAAAGAAAGGCAAGGTTAAGTGTTAGAAGTGAGAGGAGAGCGGTGATGAGAGGTTAATAGGTAGGGCTGTAACGATAAACCAAACCCACGATTCGGTTCGTATCATGAATTTTGACCCACGATTCAATACAAATCTTGATTCTTTTGGGGGGGGGGGGGGGGTGTTTGGAGGAGAGTTATACTCCGTAAACAACTTTTTTTTTTCTGCCACATGGCATCGTTTTGTCATTGATTTTACGTGCCACTTTGCAACACAATAATACAACAGAGACCTTATTGATTTCAATGTCGATTGATCCAACACCAAAGATTCTTTTGTACCTTTTTAAAATGTTTCCAAAATCGTTTCAGTGGCTCATTAACTCATTCGAATGAGACATAAGAATAATGGTAACATAATTATTAGTGTTACCGGTGTTGACTTTATTTCTGGTGTGCTGTGTTATGACTAAACCCGTAGCACTTTGTTAATATACCAGCCTGTCAGCTCTTCAAGCCTGTCCGAACGCATTCCACAGTACTGCTTCTTATCCATCTTGTCTAAATAAACAAGGGACTCTCAACTACCACCACCCATCACAACCGGAATTCTTCTAGATTCCAAGGCAACACTGCGCTGCTAACTTGATGGCTTCAGGAAGCTAATTGCCTTTTTCTCTGTTTTGAAACAAGGGCTGGAGGTGGTAAGGCAGTGTAGGATCACACCCACACAAGAAGCCCAGAGTCCAGAAGATTTCTACCAGCTGGAAAGGCAGGTGTACTCACATGACTGAATTATTGTGAGTGCACCTCCCTCACAGTCGACTGATGTCGTCTCAACCCCTGGACATGTTCATCCCTTGACCTGTCCTGGACCTCACATTTCAATTTGACCCCCAAAATTGTATTGCATTGTTTAAAAACCACATTTCTGACTTTGTTATGAAGGAATGTAGGCTAAATGAAGGCTAGCCTACCTTTTGCACAAAACCATGTAAACACTCAACCAAGGGAGACACTCTCATATTTCACTGTATAATCGGCTCCAAGAAAACTGAAAGCCAAGTCACTACTCCTCATTAACAATATGACATATGTATCTTCTAACCTCAGATTAAAACGATTAACACAATTATTGCTATATTACTGTAGCCCAAGTTAATAACACTCCGCACCAGATCTTAAACCATGCTCGCCTTTTGAAGCAACTTAACAAAATCCGTGTGTGCCTTGTCTTCAAACATTATCTTTTACCAAGTCTGCGACTCTGGAGAGTGCTGATCATGTAGACAATCGTGTTTTATGCCTTTTTTAATATGTACTGTATAATCAATAGACACTCCTCATGAGCATTTCACTAATCTTTCACTTTAGGATCATGTAAAATCGTCAATGATTTAAATTGTCTTTGCATTTCGTATCTTACACACAATGTGTAGAAATCATGAAGTTCACTAATTTTACATGTCTTTTATGGCCTATTTTATTTCTTTGTGCGTGATTATGGTATGTGTTTTATTTTTTTTTTGTTACTCAAAATTAATTGCCACTTATTTTGTTCTTTGTAAATCTATAATGGAATATTGTTTCCATGAGCCTAATGAATATGGTCAAAGCTAATTAACTATGACACAGCCTACTATTTCAGTGTTTAATTTTTTTATTAAAAATTGGAGCATGTTTTACTTTTTTGTACTAAAATATTACCTAATTATGTAAGGCTTGCTCTTTTAAAATGACAAATAAATAGACATTTCATCAGCAGCTGATTATCTCTTGATGTCTTCATTGTGGCAGTTGCATTACAGTCAGCCATTAAATTAAGATGACATGTTGTGTTGCTTATCACAGCAAATGATACACTTCCCCTCTTGAGTCACAAATGTTCCCATCACATGCAGAGTCCACTCACCTTTGCCCCCCCCCCCCTCCTTTCTCCCGGGATGTGCTCACTCTCCCATCTGTTTCACAGAATATGTGGTGTCAGCAACACTGTGAAAACATCCATTTTCCCCAACTCACCTACTTCATCCATAGCAAATGTTTCACAATTGCAGTCCTGTCAGCTGATTTATGGTCATATGGTCCCTGTCTGGGTGATTTGGGTCAAGGTTTATGGATATTTTGCTGAAGTGAAAGTATCCATGTGTGAGTGGTGATATGACATCTGGTCTGATTGAGCTAGTTTTGTTCAAGGTTGTTTGTTCAAAAGTCACACGTTTGTGAGACTACCAGGAACAAGGGTCAAGCGTCCTCATGGGGGGGGTTTCTCAGTAAAAATCTATTTTAATGTTACCCTTCATTATTTTTGCAAGAGCCACTTATTAATCATTACAGATGACTGTCAAGAGCTTCATTAACTGATAGCTTTCTACGCATCAAGGGCAGGGGTCAAACATTTATTTTTCAGGAAAGAAGCCAGATAAGGGTCACACCATTACATTATCAGTACAGAGTCTCTTTTCTAATTGGGTGCTCTTTGTTGTTTCAGGTAAATTTCCTGGAAGACAGTTTGAGGGCAGAGGACAATGAAAAAGGAGACTCAAGCAGCAGGACCAAAGGAGCCAGGAAGCCACTGACCACCTTCAAAGGCCCTCTGCTAGATGTTAGGTAGGTCATCCTGCTCACGCCCTTCCCCATCTTTTCATTATTCTACACATCACTTACAGCTGTTCGTGGTTGCATTGCAGTAAGAAGGGAAAAGAAGGGGTTGTCTGCACACCTACATGAGCAAGCTCTCAAAAACTATATTGATGCAATAAAGTTAACAGTTCACAATCGGCAGATGGATTTTTGAAAGTGGTTTAGCTTTGGAAATCATGCTGAAATCTCATATCTACTATCACTTGGATCTGACCGGGACCCTCCTTTTCAAGCAGTCTCAGTCTAGTTATTTAGCACCAGAGTTGGATTGACAGGTTTCACAGCAGCCTAAACGAACCACACTAACCGGGTGAATGTAATAGTTTCTTCTAACCGAAACAAACAGGTTAGGTATCTGGTATCTAGGCATCCAGTTTCTGCACTGCAATTACATCACAATTACAGTTTTCAATTACATTATCATTAGTCCATCCCCTGTTACCAACATTTCCACCCCATAGCTTGTTCAGGTTTTGTACTGTGGCTGACTGCACACTCATTCCCCTCTGAATAAATGTACATCTAAATAAATGTACACTGATCTGAACATTATAACCTTCATGCTGTTGTATGATACAGCATTAGTTTTAGCTAGGTGTACCTAATGAACTGGCAACTGAGCATATGTGAAATGTGGAGCCATATGCAAAAAGACCAATTTTAATTGTTTGTTCTTGACAACGTATTGACAAAAATGTTCTCTTCATGTATTGGCTCAAAGCCTAAAGTCATTATTGATGTCTTTGTATCTCTTTATAGCCCAATTGATTTGGTCACATGTGGGCAGGAATTAAGTATGCTACCAGTCAATTAATTGTTCAGTGAGAGAACTGGCCATTGATCAATTAACCTTTACGAGAGGAGCACTCATCACCTCTTGCACGTGTTGTCTAACACATTATTTTGTTATAACTGAATTGCAAAAGTGTCGACTTCAAAAGCGGTGTATTGCAAAGGAGTAAAGCAATCACACCATGATGTGGTTGGTTCTTGGGTAAAATACTTAGCAGTGCATTCGCACACTGTATAATATTACTCCTTATTTTCATGAATAGTGTCCAAGTCGAGTTCTGTTTTTACAGAGTAATGGCTTTGATGTAAGGGGTTTGACAGCTCTGGGCTGTGAATTATAGTGAAACGGATTTAAATGAGCCTTAAATGCAATTATGTTTCTAAGCTGTGTTAGCCTTAACTCCAGGCTGGGGCTTTAGAAGGGAGTAGGGGGCTTTGATCTTGTGTTTGCCAAAGGTTTCCAGAGCCCGAAGACTCACTCTGAGCGCAAGCAAGCACCAGACTTTTCAGCTGTTTTACTGGGGAAAAGAACACACGAAGACTTGAAAAGGAAAAATATACCTTTGTTCTTAGCAGTTTTAGTCCATGAACCACCACTGAGAAGCTTTATACATATGGGCCAGATATTATAATCCATTTGCTAGTTTCTTCATGACAAAGTTTAAAGTCCTCAATGCAAAATGTGTTCACTGAGGCTGAATTCATCAAATCACATACTATTTATAGCCAAATTAGACTGTTGCAAACTTGCTTAAAGGAAGCATTGAGTGCCAACCACGAGTGTCAGAGAGCAATGCAAAGTGTCTCATCCACAGATTTTAGGCCACAGATTTGAAATTAAATAGCCTGTTTCTGCTACAGTATACACATCTGCTCTGTAAAACTGTTTGACTTTGAGACAAGGCTGGATTATTAACCGGGAAAACATGCTTATCACATACTCTTATTATTGTGTGTAAGTTGGTCTGTGCTATGATTAATTGCAAAATATTTATGAGACTGTGCACCACAAATGATTAACTGAAATGATAACACCATTAAGGTGGGTTTTTCAATATTGTCAAAACATTGGTGCAAATGAAAAATAAAATTACCACAAACAGGTGTTTAACAGGGGCCTACGATCTTGTCCACCGGGAACCCATAGTAGGGGGATTTTATTTTGGTGATTTTTGACCATATCTAGATGAATGTAAATATGCTTGACAGAAATCCTGTATTTGAAAGTATGCTTTAGTTTGTTTTTTTAGCTGCAAAAGATTGGTGAAGCAGATAGTTAAGGTGTAAATACCTTCAAGTGCCAGGATAATCATACCAGACGGACATCAAGGCACATGAATTGTAGCAGTCCAATCTGTATTAATAAGATGCCTAATAGAGAAACAACAAAGCGATTTGTGAAGCAAATGGGAACTCCTATCTGCATCTAGCTGTTGTATGTGTACTGAAGTGCACAAATAGACACTTTATAGCGCAAAATTACTGTGTAAGGACCCGAGCCTCTGCTTTCCATCCTAATGTAGCTCCTGTCTCAGTTTTGTTTGTTTTTTTTGTTGTTTTTTTTGTTTCCCTCCAGCCCCGCAGAGGAACTCAGCTTTGGTTCTGGAGAGATGGAGAAAAAAAGCCTCATTATCCTGAGCAATGTAACCAAAAACCAAGTAGCCTTTAAGGTGAGAGTGAAGGCACTCACATGCATGTGTGTGCTTGAACCTGTGAGCCAGTATGAGTTGACAGAACTGCTTGACTCTGCTACAATAAATACATGCTAAAATTATGACGTGATTAGTAGTTTAAGTCATTTGTTAAGCAAAATTGCCAAACATTAACTGGTTAACAGCTTCTCAAATGTAAGGATTTGCTGCCTTTTCATATATTTAAAAAAAAAAAAAAAAAATTTTAGACTTAGTCAGACAAAACAAACATTTTGAAGATGTCAACATGACATGCATGACGTGCATTTCCGCCTGTTTTTGACATTTCATAGAAATATTATTTCTGAAAGGTGCCTCTGGTGTCTCCACAGGTACGGACCACAGCACCTGAGAAGTACAGAGTGAAGCCCAGCAGCAGCAGCTGTGACCCAGGAGCTTCAGTAGATATAGTGGTGTCTTTACATGGAGGTACTGCACTTTAGCTCTGCACTCTACCCCACTCACAACAGATGTGTCCAAATGCAGAACTTCAGAATAATCAAATGGTCTGGTCTTTTACCTTCCCAAAAAGCCACTTTTCTTTGCCTGACATACATATTTCAAAAGTGATAAAAGAATAATCTCAAGACAAACCATCAGACAACTGACAGTGCTGTGCGAGTTAAGACATTTTATGGTCATCAAGCACTGAAATGTCAGCTGTAGGTTATGATGTCCTGCAAAAAACTCGGAAGAATCAGCGCTATTTCAGGGTTACTTTTTTCTAGCTGTTATGGGTTTTTTTTCCATTACTGTAATGTCTAGCACTGACTTTAACAGCCCCATTAGAAAAGGTTTTGTTATGGATTTTAAACAATTTCTTTCACATTTACTGAAAAAAAAACCTAACCCTTCCCATTTTTTTCTCTCCAAATGGTATTAGCTTCCATACTTTTTTTTTGGTTTAATGTTGCCCTGAATGTTTCTGTGCAGGTTCTCAAGCCTCTCCACAGGACAGATTTTTGGTCATGGCTGCCGAGATGGACAATGCTGGATCACAAGAACTTTCACAGTTCTGGAAAGAAGTACCAAAAACCAAGGTCATGGAACACAGGTATGCTTCTGTGCTCTTTGTTTAGCCATGTCTAAATATGTGAAAGAATTTGTACACTGGTCTGTTGCCACACAGTCGTCATTACAGCCGTGACAGCGGACTCGTAGGCTGCATATCCCCCTGATGGCCTCCGTTCATTACATTGTGACTTTCCAACAGATTGCGCTGTCATGTTCTGGAGAGCGTTAAAGCACAAACAGTGACTCCTCTCAGAGACAGCCCTGTGGAGACAGGGACCAACGGGCAGCAGGAATTAAACTCAGCGGTGAGTTCTGGTGGAAGAGAAGCCTTGTTACAATACTCATTATCTTTAAGTCACAATATATTTGTTCATTCAGATACTTTTGACCACCATTTATAGATTTTGTAGACTGCCATCACAGTTTTAAAACGCATTGTTTATAACATGTAGGCTGAGTATAAGTATAACACAAGTTAACTGGTTTATTACTTTCTTAAAGGTTTAGTTTGTTTAAAAGAGTTAGATAAGAAAACCCACATTTTTGTGGGTTAACTATGGAGCTGGAAAAGAGAGGCAGCTAAACTAGCTTAGCATAAGGACTGGAAACGGGGAACCCTTAGCCTGGCTCAATTTTGAAGATGTCAACATGAGCTGTGGGAAATTGTAATGTGCATTTCCGCCTGTTTTTGACATTTCATAGAAATATTATTTCTGAAAGGTGCCTCTGGTGTCTCCACAGGTACGGACCACAGCACCTGAGAAGTACAGAGTGAAGCCCAGCAGCAGCAGCTGTGACTCAGGAGCTTCAGTAGATATAGTGGTGTCTTTACATGGAGGTACTGCACTTTAGCTCTGCACTCTACCCCACTCACAACAGATGTGTCCAAATGCAGAACTTCAGAATAATCAAATGGTCTGGTCTTTTACCTTCCCAAAAAAGCCACTTTTTCTTTGCCTGACATACATATTTCAAAAAGTGATAAAAGAATAATCTCAAGACAAACCATCAGACAACTGACAGTGCTGTGCGAGTTAAGACATTTTATGGTCATCAAGCACTGAAATGTCAGCTGTAGGTTATGATGTCCTGCAAAAAACTCGGAAGAATCAGCGCTATTTCAGGGTTACTTTTTTCTAGCTGTTATGTGTTTTTTTTTCCATTACTGTAATGTCTAGCACTGACTTTAACAGCCCCATTAGAAAAGGTTTTGTTATGGATTTTAAACAATTTCTTTCACATTTACTGAAAAAAAACCTAACCCTTCCCATTTTTCTCTCTCCAAATGGTATTAGCTTCCATACTTGGTTTAATGTTGCCCTGAATGTTTCTGTGCAGGTTCTCAAGCCTCTCCACAGGACAGATTTTTTGGTCATGGCTGCCGAGATGGACAATGCTGGATCACAAGAACTTTCACAGTTCTGGAAAGAAGTACCAAAAACCAAGGTCATGGAACACAGGTATGCTTCTGTGCTCTTTGTTTAGCCATGTCTAAATATGTGAAAGAATTTGTACACTGGTCTGTTGCCACACAGTCGTCATTACAGCCGTGACAGCGGACTCGTAGGCTGCATATCCCCCTGATGGCCTCCGTTCATTACATTGTGACTTTCCAACAGATTGCGCTGTCATGTTCTGGAGAGCGTTAAAGCACAAACAGTGACTCCTCTCAGAGACAGCCCTGTGGAGACAGGGACCAACGGGCAGCAGGAATTAAACTCAGCGGTGAGTTCTGGTGGAAGAGAAGCCTTGTTACAATACTCATTATCTTTAAGTCACAATATATTTGTTCATTCAGATACTTTTGACCACCATTTATAGATTTTGTAGACTGCCATCACAGTTTTAAAACGCATTGTTTATAACATGTAGGCTGAGTATAAGTATAACACAAGTTAACTGGTTTATTACTTAAAGGTTTAGTTTGTTTAAAAGAGTTAGATAAGAAAACCCACATATTTGTGGGTTAACTATGGAGCTGGAAAAGAGAGGCAGCTAAACTAGCTTAGCATAAGGACTGGAAACGGGGAACCCTTAGCCTGGCTCAGTCAATTTAAGCTTACTAATAACACTTTCTATCTTAATTCATCCGTACGTTCGAGGGACAACGTGTAGCCTCTCTGCTGATTGCCTCACACATTTCGGTTTATGTATAATTGAAACCAAACAAATGCATACATTTTTGGTGGCGCAGGTAGACATATTTTTGAAGTTTAGAGAATGCCAGTTTAGTTTTTTAGCCTTGTTTCCAGACTTCCATAAGCTAAGTGCCTCTCTGCTCAAGCTCACACACACATAGTCTCATCATCTTTAACTCTTTGCAAGCAACCAAATCTGCATATTTCACACTATTCCTTTAATTTACTGTACTTATCTACCTAATTTGTTTTTATGGTTTTCATTACAAGGGTATTAGATTGATAAACCAGATCATTGATCCAGTTTTTATCTCACCAGCTCATGCGAGTGATGACCTGCAACGCACGAATGGAGCAGAAGCTGAATACGTGTCTGTGGGTGCAGAAGGTCATTATTGGGTTGGTGCTGGTCCTCGTGGCACTGAACCTCATGTGTCTCCACCTGCTGAGTGCTTCCCAGCAGCCATCCTGACCTGATACAGCTCCCTCCTCCTGCATCTGTTGACCGCAGACACACAGATGCTTCCAGCAGGGCCACAGTCAACTGGGCTGCTGTCATGGAGGGGAGGCAAACTGACTTTAGGGACATGTGAGTTGTTGTGGAGTTACTATATGAAGAGATTGTACTTTCTCTCTTCAGGCTCTTGAGAGTTAGTACAACAGAGAAACTTAACAATGGGACATCAAATCATTAATGTGTTTTTTAAGACCTATCGTGAAAAAATGTGTATTTATTGCAAAAGACACAATACGTAGGAAGAATTGGTTACTTTTGTGATCATAATGTAAATTTTTTATATTATATAAATCTACAGAATTTAAAATAAACACTTTTTGTCAACTTCAACTTGAACATAATGTTGTTCTTTTTGTATAGTCAGATCATCTGATAAGAGCATCTACACACCCGCCTTTATCCAGAGATGTACAGTGGTGCTCCTAAGTTTATGAACCCATGCTAAAGTTGACTAAAAAGAGGAATAAAAAAAAAATCATCTTAATACATCTTAATTTTAAAAAAAAGAGGAAAAATCCAACCTTTAAGGACACAAATTGTCTTTGTGAATTAATAATGTATTGTAAATAAATAAATGTTCTTCCTTAAAATACAGGGGGCATAAGTAAGTACACCCCTATGTTAAATTCCCATAATGGCAGGCAGGTTTTTATTTTTAAAGGCCAGTTATTTCATGGATCCAGGATACTATGCATCCTGATAAAGTTCCCTTGGCCTTTGGAATTAAAATAGCCCCACATCATCACATACCCTTCACCATACCTAGAGATTGGCATGGTTTTATTTCAGTTAGCCTAATAGCTGGTTTGATTTGCATTGAGAGATTATCTTATGGAAAGTACCCCATGCCAATCTCTAGGTATGGTGAAGGGTATGTGATGATGTGATGATGTGGGGCTATTTTAATTCCAAAGGCCAATGGAACTTTATCAGGATGCATAGTATCCTGGATCCATGAAATAACTGGCCTTTAAAAACAAAAATCTGCCTGCCTCTATGGGAATTTAACATAGGGGTGTACTTACTTATGCCCCCTGTATTTTAAGGAAGGACATTTATTTATTTACATTATTCATTCACAAAGAAAATGAGTGTCTTTAAAGGTTAATTTTTTTAATTAAGGCATTAAGATCAATTTCCAAAAGATTTTTTTTTTTTCCACTTTTTAGTCAACTTGAGCATGGGTTCATAAACTTGAGCACCACTGTAGATGTTTTGATCACTCAGTAGTCCTGTTTTGCATAAGTATTCACACTCATTAATAAACCCTCATTAGTACAGCGGCGTCTAATTGAAAACATTGCAGTGTATGACCTTACTAAACCTCTCCACTCTCAGACCAAGGAGCCACAGGAGATCTGTCTCCACCATCTCCATTTGTTTTTAATTACCCCTACACTGCCGAACTAAAAATACCAAAGCAATTACTGGAGTACAAGGACATGGCACAACACACTTGTAGCTTAGTGGGAAGCACTGATATCTATAACAAGATCCAGCTCTGAGCAATCAGGACGTGCGCTGTCGCACTAGGAATGATCACAATTAGGTTATTAGATGTGCTCATAAGGGTTGTCTGGCATCAACATTTGCAGATTGTTCACAGTAGGTGGTGGCTGCTCGCATGCGAGGGATGATTAGAAGGACGCGTGCAATAATGGGTAAACTAATCCTACGTTGATTATAAACACTGGGCTGTTTCGGGGAGCCGCAAAATGTTTATTCCCTTAAGATTACATTGCATCTCTTCTTCTGTAACTCATGTTAGTAGCAACCCTTCATATGGTTCTCATAAAACCTCTCCATTAATAGTTGTTTGTCGAAAAAATTGGTTTTAAGTGAGCATGTGCGCTGAATGTAAAACTTGCATTATGTATTTCACTTCATCTCTCAGTAAGAAATGCATTTTGCACTATTTGGGTAGTAAGTGCCTATGCGCAAAAAAAAAAGCTTTGGGGTTAATGGCGTGTTTGCCTCCAGAGAATAAAAGTAAAAGCTTTGGTATCACACATAGGTGGGCTGATTTTAAGTGCATCTGAGTGCCAAGCAGTACCTAACTGAACTCAGGAAGTCGATCAGATACACTGCACAGAGCCAATCCCAACATCAGTGAAGCAACAATGACTGAAGTGGAAAATTATTTGAGCAGTCATGTGACAGTTTCCTAGACACTTTCTCACATGATTGCCTATTTGTCAGTAATTGCTTACAGTGGATACTGTCTTTTCCAGTAGCTTCAGAAGCTCCCCAACAGTATTGATTTAACATTAAACACCAGTTAAATCGAAACCGGTTCAATGTGCGGCTGGCCCCGGGCACTCATGCAATGTTTGAGGGGGGGGGCGGTGATTAAGTTCAAGTAGCAAATTGGGACGGGGTATATGGAAAGTCAATGAGTGCTGCATTTAACAAGAAGAGTGTGGGTGTTGAGTATCTGTTGCTTTTAGCATCATAGAGAGGATGTTCAGATGTTCATGTTGCTGAACTACAATACCACACAATGCCCTTTTTATCATCTCTATAAATGACCATAAATCAACGCCTATAATACAGTGGTGCTGAGCGTTACTCAGCTCCCATAACTGTAGTAACACAAAAATGATATGGTCCGTACCCAGTAAGAACATACTATATTAAAAAGGTTTATTCTCCATCTTCACTATTTTACTTGCCATTTCCATATATCCTAAACCAGTTTTC
>NC_135865.1:17619410-17804410 GCF_031162955.1 Sander vitreus
AGCAGGCGACGTGGAGAGGGAAACCTGATTGGTCAATATACTGATCCACAGCTGCACCGTGCTCGACAAGAAGCTCGATGCACTCTGTATGACCTAGACAGAGTTACCAGAATCATCACAATGTAAAGTACTTGTGCTTTGAAAATCTGCGTGTGCTTGGCATCCTGGGGGAAAATATGCAATCATTTTACTTTGCAGCTTAACACAACACCGTTTTCTTTGATACATTATACATTTCTCAGATCTTTTCTGATGTTTTGACACTCTTTGTGCATTTTGTAGTGACGGACAAAGCTGGTTCAGCATAGATTGTCTGTGCATATGCAGTGGATTGTGACCTCTAACCTTTGGCTGCAGCCCTGTGGATTGGAGAGCTGGTGTGGCTGGTCCCTAGGGGAGTCGCTCCTTGTTGAAGGAGCAGCGATACGCAGGTCACATGGCCCCGGGCGCATGCTTCTGACAGGGCCGTTTGTCCATCCACCGTCGAACTGTTTACCTGACATGGGTGAATATACTGTTTGACACGGTTTTTCCCCCGTCCTCATTTCGTCCGCATGCACAAATGAAATATATCAAATTCACTTTTAGCAATGTTAAGGACAAAAAGTCAAAGACAAAAGCAGTAAATGAGTCTAGTGATGTTGAAAAAAATCCTACATGAGTATATGTAACAAATGTTACTGTAAGGTCTGCAATCAGACCCCTGTAAAGACTGTGTGATTTACACGTCAGACTTTTTATCGTGCAGACTGTTATAAAACTCCAATATTAATACAATTGATAGGCCCCTCTTTAACCTAAACCCATTCATTGGAGAGGTTAAAGTTAAAGGCATTCTTACCAAGTTGAAGCAGTTTACACACAGAACTCAGATGCTGATTGGAGCAGGCGACGTGAGAGGGAAACCTGATTGGTCAATATACTGATCCACAGCTGCACCGTGCTCTTGTAAGAAGCCTATGCAGTCTTCCAGGTCCTGAAGCAGCAGAAACAGCCCCCAGACCATCACACTACCACCACCATATTTTACAGTTGGTATAATGTTCTTTTTATGAAATGCAGTGTTCCTTCTACGCCAGATATACTTGGACACACACCTTCCAAAGAGTTCCACGTTTGTCTCATCGGTCCACAGAATGTTGTCCCAAAAGTCTTGGGGATCATCAAGATGTGTTCTGGAGAAATTGAGACAAGCTTTGATGTTCTTTTGCTCAGCAGTGGTTTTCTCCTTGGAACTCTGCCATGCAGGCCATTTTTGCCCAGTCTTTTCCTGATGGTGGAGGCATGAACGCTGACCTTAACTGAGGCAAGTGAGGCCTGCAGTTCTTTGGGACGTTGTTGTGGGGTCTTTTGTGACCTCTTGGATGAGTCGTCGCTGCGCTCTTGGGGTAATTTTGGGCGGCTGGCCACTCCTGGGAAGGTTCACCACTGTTCCATGTCTTCGCCATTTGTGGATAATGGCTCTCACTGTGGTTCGCTGAATTCCCAAAGCTTTGGAAATGGCTTTATAACCCTTTCCAGACTGATAGATCTCAATTACTTTCTTTCTCAATTGTTCCTGAATTTCTTTGGGTCTTGGCATGATGTGTAGTTTTTAAGGATCTTCTGGTGGACCTTACTGTGTCAAGCAGCTCCTATTTAAGTGATGCCTTGATTGTGAACAGGTGTGGCAATAATCAGGCCTGGGTGTGGCTAGAGAAATTGAACTCAGGTGTGGACAACCACAGTTATAGTATGTTTTAACAAGGGGGGCAATCACTTTTTCACACAGGGCCATGATAGTTTGGATTTTTTTTCTCCTTTAATAATAAACACCTTCATTTACAAATTGCATTTTGTGTTTACTTGTGTTGTCCTTGACTTTTGTTTAAATTGGTTTGATGTTCGAAACACTTAAGTGTGACAAACATGCAAAGGAACAGGAAATGAGGAAGGGGCAAACACTTTTTCACACCACTATATTTTTGACACGATTCACAAGAAATTCAATACGAAAATCATTAAAAGTCCGAATACCAAACAAATCAGGGAAAATAAATCAGATTTTCTTTTAGCAAGTAATAAGTGATAATAATTTAACAAAACAGAAGCAGTAATGAGTTGAAGCTTGCATGTCGCAAACAACCCCTCCATTGATTATATTTATACAATATTTACTGTGGATCTGCTATCAGACATGTAGTACACTGTGGTGGTGTGACAAGTCAGACTTTGTATCTGCAGATTGATGTTTTTTAATGTGTTATTGTGCATGCATGGATGTGTCTGCATCTTCCTTGTCTGTGTGTTGGGTTAATATCTTACTAATATGCACCAAAACAAAGTTAAACCCAGCAATAATTGATTGGTTGCCTCCTAACTAGAGATTTAGGAGTGTCTTTAAAAAAAAGACATTCCTTTGGGATCATCTTGAATTTAGTTATATTCCCAAAAAAAATCATAACCAGACAATGATGCCTTACTGACTTTTGCCCCATTTTCCACCAGAAGCTTGGCACAAGCCACGTGGCCTTGTAAACATGCTCCATGGAGAGGAGAGACCTGGTTCAGAGTGTTCAGATTTACA
This sequence comes from Sander vitreus, assembly GCF_031162955.1. NCBI lineage: Eukaryota > Metazoa > Chordata > Actinopteri > Perciformes > Percidae > Sander > Sander vitreus. The sequence goes on from NC_135865.1 coordinate 17,621,977, forward strand.
CATGTACCCTGTGAATAATACACAACACATAATACATTCACTGAAATAGTGTAGATGCACATTAGGAGTTTTTGCTCCAAAATAAACTATTCATAACACAATGACATACGAGTTCAAAGTCTCTCTCTTAAGACATCATTAAGAATCAATATGATGATTTTCAGACAGCAAAACTTCTCTTAATGGATGCATGTTATAATTATCTCTTCATGCCGTATAATGTAACCTACTTAGTCCCATTACACTTTACCTGAGCAATGAGTCTCTGCAGAGCAAGGACACGTCCATTAAAGGCAGCATCGTGAATCGGGGACCAGTCAGATTCAAAATCTAGGTGTAGACATTAAAAAGTCAACCACAATTCACCCAGTGTCGTACTTTCAAATAACAGAAATATGCATTAAAATGACATGGTGAAATGTGTTGTGCAAGACAGTAAATACACCCCAGCTGCAGTGTCAGCATATGCTGCCTGTAGCTACTCACCACTCATCAGAGGGTTCGAGAAAAAAAACGCAGTTCCACTTTGACATGTGGTGTCTCGCGGAGTCTCTTTGTCTCCAGCGGACATACTTCACCGCTCTGTTCCGAAAGCTGTTTAATGGCCAGATTGTTTTGCTTCATGGGTTTCTGTAACAGAGGTGAACTGTGTGTTGCTCGAAGTCAAAAAGAGGCTTGGTCCTCATCTGTTTTCAGTGTTTTGGTGCTGTGATGTAATTTCCTCTTTCACAAAGAAGTTGCCTACAGGAAACAGGCTGGTTAAATAAAGCGGTTGGTTCTCAACCAATGATGGTGCAGAGGGAGTGAGAGTGGGGCCTGTTAGGCAGGTCTGTAATTTGAGTGTAATTTGACACTGTACAGCCACACCCATCCAGATGGGCGGTGTGGAGTTAGTTGAGGATGAGTGAAGGGAAATGAATCAATCTGCATGGATAAAGTTCTGCTCCAATCTAAAGGCATTATGTACATTTAAAGATCCTGTATATCATCTGTTTATATTTATTCTTATTGTATCTGATTTAGGATAACACAGCAACACTTTTTGAACCCCTTTTTGGTGATTCTTCAACTTTATGTCCTTGGCTTGATTTTCATGAAAAAATGTTAGCAGTTGCTATACTTTAAATTGTTAGATAAAAGCAGTTTTAAACTTTTTTTTGATTGTGCCTCAGCAATGATGTTGCTGCCGCTGCAGAGATGTCACTGTTTTATTTCCAGACATTTAAAGTCAAAAATGTGTTTTGCGTATTGTTACATTACTTAGATGTTTGACCTTCCCTGTGGATGATGTTTGTGCAGAGCTTGACACCAGACATTCATCTGTAGAAGGGGGAAGGTTTCTCTTTGCTCACCTTAAAATCTTGAGTTTGATTTTGAGGATTTTGTGACTTCAGTGTGATGTGGAAACTTGAAACCTCTTTTCAGTGAAGCAGGAGGCATTGTGTCTTGTGTTTAGCAGTTCAACTTTCGAAACACTAAATATTCGTTAGTTCATAGGTTCTGGACATTTCAAAGAGGGAGAACAAATAAAAATGCTTTAAATAATGTATAAGTATTTTTAATCTAGTATTTATCTAACATATTCAACAAATTATTATTCCAAGCAAAGTGTTTTGATCCGTCTTAGAACCTGTCTGGAGGGGATCTTTAATTGCTTTGGACAGGTAGGTACATGAGCATTCTTACTTTGTTTCTTTCTTTGTCATTTAATTCTAAATGAACATGGTTTATTTTCATTTTGTGACGGCAATGACATTTTGTTTAGATAACAGTGAAAGAAAAACATTAAAATATCTCAAAAATAAAAGTTGTTATAATTCCATGTAATCAAAAGTGATCTTAATGAAGAGAATGTTATTGCTTGCTTTGTAAAAAACAAACAAACAAAAATAAAAAACTGGTTTTTCAGACTTGACAGAATGTGGATGGGTGGCCTGATAATCAGACAGACCCTCCTTAAAGTCAAAAGGTTAGGATTCAGCACCCACGTTAACAAAACTCTGTTCTGCTTAAGTGTCCTTGAGTGAAACGCTGAACCCCTAGCAGTTCTGGCGATAAGCTAACCTGACCTACTGAATGACTTCCCTTACAGAGTAGCACACAACTTATGTATCTTGATAATGAAATAAATCCAATTCCACCAGCTTTTTTATGGGACACACCCCTGTGCTTATTGATCTAGTCTAGTGGTAGTGCTTCATGTGTGCTATGAATATACAGTACTACAACAATGTCTAATGGTAGTAGCTACTGTATATCTTTCCACACGCAGCTATTACCAAATGCACAGCACCAGCAATATCTGTTGTGTTTTGGGTGCTACAATCACATTGTCTGCAGACCAGCAGAGGGCAGCAACAGAGAGCAGACGTTACAGCAAGTCAATACTAACTGTATTCCTCAGGGAGTTGTTAATCCCTGGCAGCAGGCTACAAGCTTGCCATACAATTGACTTTATGCCTTGTCAGAGAAGGTGCATATGGATGAGAATGCCATTGTACAAACTCAATGAATGCCCTCTCTGTAGTACTGAATAATGAAAGCACTTGATGCTTTGTTTCCCAAATAAATCTGCTTCAAATATCCATCCATTTTCTCAGATCTCTGTCCAAGCAGCAGCTCCAGCAGCTGCCACGACCTAGCCTGTATCTGGACGTGGTGAACGTCTGCTGCATACATATTAGAAGGGAAATTATATCAAATATAGGCTCTTGAGCCTAGTGCAAGTCTCAGCTAACCTATGCAAGGGCCTTGTTATCAAGAATCTGATGATGGGACTCATGTATTTGTAGGCTTCCCATTTCTCTTTATGCACAAAGCATTTACTTTTGTTGCAAAGATCTGACCTTTTCATAACTGCCTAAACAAAGAGAAAGCAGGACATCGTTTACTCTTTGGACAGCCATGAACAATCTTTTTTTGTCAAAATTAGATTTTGTGTTCATGCGCAAATCAATCATTTTATAAGACTGGTACAACATACTTTGCATGCTTTCTGGATTAAAACTTAAAGTCAGTCTAACAGTCACTCTGCTTATCAAAGCATAACCCAGGATCTTTTATGCTGTAATCCATGTGGAAAACTATACAGAAATCTGTTCCTGTTATCACAAAAACGAGTTAGAACAAGTGGTAGATATAGAGGACATCAGCCAGGGTTATCAAGTTGGTCTCCCACTGCTGATGTTTCACAGAGTTTGGCCCACATCACCTCCAAAAGGCTCAACATACATTTATGCTATGGTTTCCCAGATTGCAACCACACACAGTGAGGCAAATGGGACGGATGGGTGGCCTTTAACCAACCACATATACTCAATCAGAATCTAAATTCCAAATATTTATATGATATTTACTCATTCCTATATTGTATTTATATGTGTTTATGTGCTTTTTGTTTCTGTTTTCTGATGCACAACCCATTTCCCTTTAGCAACAAATGAAGTGTTGTATGTATTGATTGATTGCTCGTTTTGCTATAATAAAAAGAGTATACAGATCATATTCTGTATATTAAATATTAAAGTTATTCTAATGACCAGTATGTAGCTTAATGATTTTCCCTCAGGAGTAGAATAAAGTATATGAAATTAAAATGTCCTATTATAATTTTATTTGAGTGTATTTTCATCAGGGATACTGAAGAGGCCAAGTACCTACTGCAACATACTGTACATGAATGAACTAATTAAAATATACAGTAGATTGCTGAACTCACCTAACTTCAGACCTAAATCACACAACAGTCCTTTGTCGGTTTCTTGTATTGTGGCACAGTTAACCTACAACCGCAGGGATTAAATAGAAGCACATGATGATTCAACCCCGTGATTTCTCAGAGTCGGCTCATGTACCCAATCATTTCCTCTCCTTTTTTGTCTTTTTCTTCTTTCTCCTGATACCGTAGCTCACTTCTTTATTTCTCTCTTTAACTCTCTCCCCCAGTGCGTCATGGCTTCGCCCCGGCTGGAGACTTTCTGCTGCCCGAACCGAGACGCAGCGACAGAGTTTGTGGTCACCTTCCAGCCCGTCTTGTTCGGGGCTTTAGGTCTTGGAAGCGCGACTCTGAGTCTCGTATTTGCTGTTTTACAAATTCTGCCAAAACGCAAGGGATACAGAAGACTCGGACAGTACCCGCTGCCAAGACCCGCGTCCTCCTCACGGATATTGTTCATCATCAGTATATGTGACATACTGGGATGCACAGGTAAAAAACGAACTGCTGGTACAGGCCGGTTTTTTTTAATCACAGCTGAGAGAAATTAGTTTTTTACACCGCGGTGTTGCTTCCTGGATCTAGTTATGCACGCAAATATGTTGTTTTTAACCCTTTTGTTGCACTACATTTGTCTATCTAACCTCCTTATGCAAACAGAGAGATCACATTAAACAACTTTTGTACAAATGAATGTACTATGAAAAATGTAATTTATCTGTTTGAATCTCTCCACATATGAGCTTTTGCAACATTTTGAGTCATTAAAACAAGTTAATACAAGTCAATAATACAAATGTTCATTCTTTTTTAGCTGGGTACTTCCAAACTGATCAAATGCAAATCAGATACCTTGATCAAGTTTGTACAAAATACATTTTTAAAGGGACAGTTCACCCCCAAATCAAAAATACATATTTTGCATCTTACCTGTAGTGCAATTTAGCAATCTAGATTGTTTTGGTGTGAGTTGCCCAGTGTTGGAGATATCGGCCGTAGAGACGTCTGCCTTCTCTCCAGTATAATGGAACTGGGTGGCACTCACCTTGTGGTGGTCAAAGTGCCAAAAAAACACATAAAAAAACTCAACTGCAACATCTCTTTCCAGAAATCAATCAATTCAATCAATGTATTTATTTGTAACGTGAAATCATTAAAAAAGATAATCCACAGGCCTGGTTGTGAGACAGTTTCATGTAGGAACTATTTTATTTCTACCGAACCACACCCGCCAACCGTGTCACCGCGTAGAAGGAAGCGTACTTATGGACAAGAGGCTGTCCTCCTCGGCTGAGCTGTAGCGCTAGCTAGCTCAGGTGAGCTAGCAGTATCGGTTAGCTACAGTTACATCTCGCCCTGTCACAAGCATAAGCATCTCATTAAGATGATGCGTCCTTCTGTGCGGTGATACAGTTGGCGCATGTAGTTTGGTAGAAAGAAAATGTTTCCTACATGCAACTGTTGACAACAAGGTCTGTGGATTATCTTGAGTAATGGGTCATGAGTTTTTCAAATGTATTTCTTTGGTGCTTTGAGCACCACAAGCTGAGTGACATCTAGTTCCATTATAATGGAGAGAAGGCATCTCTACGGCAGATATCTCAAACACTGTGCAACTCACACCAAAACCATCTAGATTGATAAATAGCACTACATGTAAGTGGAAATACTGTATATGTATTTTAGATTTTGGGGTGAACTGTCCCTTTAAAATTCTGAAGCAGCTTATTGCAACAAAATAATGAACCATGATCCTCTCATGTGAGTAATGAATGACTCCTAACCACTGAAAACCTTTTTTCTGTTGATCTGAATGCAGCATTGTTCTTAAAGATTATTTTGTTTTGGAGGGGGGCAGGGGGTGCATTTTTAGGCCTTTATTGACACGACAGCTGAAGAACTGAAAGGGGAGAGAGTGGAGGAATGACATGCAGCAAAGGGCCACAGGTCAGAGTCGAACCCAGGCCCACTGCGTCAAGGAGTAAACCTCTATATATGGGCGCCAGCTCTACCAACTGAGCTATCCAGGTGCCCGCAGCGTTGTTCTTAAAGAAACCAAATGTTACACATTTAATAACACACAAAAAGCAGTGGATTCTTTTCAGATTGTTGCACTGCATCAGAACCAATGTGAACCTTGAGCTTTGCCTCTGCACTTGGTGAAAGAGAAGGCAGATGAAGTCATGTATTTCTGTGTACTTAGTGCCCAGCGAGATTCACCCACAACTGCAACAGCTTGAAGCACACCCCTGACACAATTTAAAAAGAAATACACAACAGGGTGTAGTCTGCATCACATTAAGATTGTGGGAGAGCTCCCATTGTTCCACTCCACAGTGAAGAGTCTCATGTAGGAAATGGAAACTCCCTTGTAAAACACACCTGGAGGTGGTTCATATTTCCATGACATAAAGCTGCTATTAAAAGGGCTCCCATGACTGAATCTAATTATTTAACATGGTTAAAAATACAGAATGAAATGATGTTTTTAATGTTAATTAAAACCAGACCAATTCCACATCCCCTGTTCATTTGTTTTGCCCTCTTTGTTTGTTTGTTCCACTTTCTTGGTCCAAGCAGGATTTGTCTAATTTGCTTAACAGTGAACAATTAGAGATCATGTGTTGTTTTCCTCCTCCAGGTATCATTGTAAGGTCATCTGTCTGGCTGGGCCTGCCAAACATCTTTGACCGCGTCTCAGTGGCCAACAGCACTGAAGCCTGGCCAGAGGTCTTCTGTGTTGGCAGTGCAGTACGTATGATACTTTTTATTGATTCCCATTGGGGAAATTCAAAAATGTTTTACTCTGTTGTTAGAACACACTACACACAGGCCTGAAATACACGCACATGCTCAGGTCCTATTCATGCACAAATGGACAGATGTCAGAGTGAGGGGGGCTGCGACTGCTGGACAGGCACCCATTGGGTGCCTTGCTCAAGGGCACGTTGGCAGTGCCCAGGAGGTAAACTGGCACCTCTCCAGCTACCAGTCCACACCCCGTACTTCGGTCCATACGGGGACTTGAACCAGCTACTGCTACCCCTTGATTCAACAATCAAACGGTTTACCTTAGCCTCTATGCAAGCAAATGCACCATATATGTTGTTTAAATACGTCTTTATGCTTGACAGATGACAGGAAGGGGACTATAGTGGAAAAACAAATTCTCTTTATTATAATATCATGCGTGATCCTGGAAAATCAGGGTTTCACGCATGCTCAAAAAGCATGTGCAAAGCTGACCATAAAATAACCTCACTGATAACAGATTAACCTCAAAAGCGAGGCACAATTACTCATGCTTCTTATTGTCTGAATGATCAGAATTATGACCTGTATAGTAAGTATTCAATTCATGTGTTACAGGTGTGGATCCAGTTGTTTTTCAGCGCTTCTTTTTGGTGGACCTTTTGTTATGCTGTTGACGTCTTCCTGGTGGTAAAAACATCCGCAGGAATCAGGTACTCACCGCCCGTTCCATTTAAAATTCATTATCACCTCAACCTCTTGTTCTATAGACACACAATGAAGCAGAAACTGAGCTGAGAATGTGTCATTTACAACAAGCACAACGTGTGAAACATCTTCCTCGCTTATTTTCACTTTGTACTATAGATGTAATGCTTCTTTTTTTGTCTCATGACTCCATTTGCAAACACCCTGAAAGTGGTTTGAATTTTGTTCAAAGTCAGATTTTTTTTTTACCACACTTCTTGTGTTTCAATGGGCTAACACTATCCTCAAGATACAGAGCTGCAGCATGTGTTGTGATCTCAGTCTCATGACTTGTTTCTTTTCCCATCAGCACCATTATCCTCTACCACATGATTACGTGGGGTCTGGCTGTGCTGTTGTGTGTTGAAGGAGTGGCCATGCTCTACTACCCATCCATCTCTGAGTAAGACGCTTTGTTGTTTCTTTCAATGCACTGTCAAGCACCTTCCGTCAGCATTCGTCACTGTCTTTTTCTCCTGCAAGAGCTTGAGACTATCAGAAAAGACCGTGGATAACTTGTCAATTATGGCAGGACCTCTGTTTAGCACTATATAGCTGTGATTCCCAATGCTAATTTCAGTATTGCATTTGTGTGCAGTTGTGAGCAAGGACTCCAGCACGCCATCCCCCACTATGTCACCACATACGCACCGATGCTGCTTGTCCTCGTAGCCAATCCCGTCTTCTTTAATCGGACTGTATCTGCAGGTCAGTTCTTTGCTCTCAAATCTCTGTATGTCTAATTCATTCTTACACATGCACAGGGGCTTAAATATCCACCTCTCTCATCCTTCCGATTTAGTGACATCTTTGCTAAAAGGAAGACAAGGAATCTACACCGAAAATGAGAGACGGCTGGCCAATGAGATAAAAATACGCTTCTTTAAAATAATGCTGGTGTTCTTTATTTGGTATGTTACCATTCTTTATTAGCGGGATAAACGTATCCTTAAGGAATAGTTTTTGGTTACTACCCTTATTTGCTTTCTTGCCAAGAGTTAGATGAGATTGTAGCTTCATATTTATCGTACAGATTTAAGAGTGGTATCAGTCAGCAGCCAGTTAGCTTAGCTTAAAGACTGGAAACGGGGCAAACAGTTAGCCTGGCTCTCCACCTACCAGCACCTCTAAAGCTCACTAATTAACAACAGGAATGGATGATACATCCTGGATTTCCTGCATTAAAGGACCAGTGTCTAGGATTTAGTGGCATCTAACGGTAAGGTTGCAGATTGCAACCAACTGAATACCCCTCCCCTCGTCCCTTTCCAAGCATGTAATAGAAGCTACGGTGGCCTTCAAGTAACGTAAAAACACGAAAGGCTCACTCTGGAGCCGGTAAAAACCCAAACCCAGAAAAACACAACATACTATGGCACACAACAGTATGGTAGAAACCTGGCAGTGCAACATGGTGGGCTTCAAGGAAGAGAACTCGCTCCCTATGTTGATATGAAGGGCTCATTCTAAGCTAATGAACACACAGTGAGTCTTAGTTTCAGGTGATTATAAATTAATAAAAACTTAATTATGAATATTATATTCCATTTTTGCCAATAGCTCCCACTAAATCCTATGCACTGCTCCTTTAAATCATCATGAGTGATGCATTGGTTAAGCATTGCTTATGGTTTGTACCCTTATTATAAAGTGTTACCGAGATCATTCATAATGAAGCCATCTTGTTGTGTAATTCACGCGGCAAATCCATGACTACTTAAATGTGCTAGACCTCAATAGAGAAAATCAACCATTGTTAGGATATCAGCTGCATATTCATTTGATGTAAATAATGTCATGTTTTTTTTGGTTAAAATTAGTCAAATTTTAAAGTCTTATTGAGAGGGACTTGTTAAAAGCTAATGAGACATGTTGATGTTTTAGCTGGGTTCCCAACATCATCAATGAGAGCCTCCTCTTCTACCTGGAGATGCAGACAGACATCAATGACCACGGTTTCAGGAATATCAGAAACGCTTCCCTCATCACATGGTTTATCATGGTGGGTTGAAAACATCAAGACAGAATAAAGAACACTAGTTTTATCAATGTCTAACACCTATGATTCTTCTGCATGTTGACTCTTTCAGGGTATCCTGAACCCCATGCAAGCTTTCCTCAACACCCTGGCCTTTCACGGCTGGACAGGCTTCGAGGTTGACTTCAGACTGCAGCGGAGCAGAGAGCTGCCCTGGGACTCAGCTTCTACTTCAGTGCCTAACGCAGCAGGCCATAATACCACAGTGGGTGCAACTCTGCTCTACCAGAGTCATGTCCAGGAAGCCAAGAAGAACATGATGAGCAAAGGACAGCACCACTCCGACGCCATCAGCGTCTTATCAGAAGGTAATTGGGCATTAACAGACAGTAACAACTCACCTGTATATCAGGGCTGGTGAAGCTCTAAAGCATCAGCATTCTGTATGGTGCATGGTGTCTGCTGATCACTGGACTGCCTCCTCTTAATATGCAATATATATTTTCTTTGGATGACATAATTATGGCATGATATCCTCCACTGAGGAATCTGCTCCAACTGTATGAGGACCAGTCTGTTTCTAGTTATTTTATCATGGTATTTAAATTAAATTCAGTGGCAAAGCTCTGGAGACATTGACTAGGACAAAAGCTCTCTTTGATACATTTTTAACCCTTGTGTTGTCTTCCAGTCGACCATACGCTTGTCTCCCGGGTCACAATTGAAAATGAACACTGTTTTGACCCATTTGTAGGTGTTTTTGTTGCTTTTGTTTTGACATTTTTTTGATATTTTTTTGTAATCCTACTGGATGCAATGATGAAGCATATAGTGTTAGAAACACCCTGCAGAATTGTCTATTTTGATCTACGGTGTACTGATTATTACAGTAGCGTGAAATTGCAAGTTATGCATTTTTTGTTAATAATGAACTGATAAAAACAGGTTTTGCTACTTTTTTTGCATTTGTTTCTTAATCCACCGTGGCAGGGCATGCTTTTTTACTGTGCAACGTCATATTAAGTGCAAATTCTGACCTTCTGTTAAGTTGCTGCAATTGTGCCAAGTTATCACACAGAGCTTTAAGTGTCATTGATTTGCGTAAAACGATATGCAGAGAGCAGTGGCAAAGCGGTTGAATTTTTAGATGAAGCAGGTAAAATAGACTTAGTTTGCAATGTTTTGGGTATACCTAGCCAAAACCAATGCAGTTAGGAGCCCTGTATTTCATGAAGGTTATAATCAGTGTTTGTTGAAGCTATTAGAAATCAACTTTATAGTCATTTTGGAGGCTGAAGTTTGTTGTGCTGTTGTATAATACTGAGAGGTGAGTTTACCCTCATTGATATAAATGTGGGGAACCCCCAACACTATGACCTATAAGGTAGGAGTTATTGTAGGACTGTTGTATAAGACTACTTTAGATTTAGCCAGGTGTACCTAATAAACTGGGTGTAGATTGAACACTGATTCAATTCAATTTTATTTATAGTATCAAATCATAACAAGAGTTATCTCGAGACACTTTACAGCTAGAGTAGGTCTACTCTATAATTTACAAAGACCCAACAATTCCAGTAATTCCCCCAGGTGCAAGCATTAGCAGTGGCTAATGCGACAGTGGCGAGGAAAAACTCCCTTTTAGGAAGAAAACTCGGACAGACCCAGGCTCTTGGTAGGCGGTGTCTGACGGGGATGTGCTGAACAGTGGCAATAATAGTCACAAAGATAATGGAACAGTGACTACAAATGGTAGTCGTAGTAGTTCATGTCATAACAGGGCACTGAAGGGCGTTACAGGATGTAGCGCCACACAGCACAGCATGGGTGGACGTAGCAAGACGCAGACTGATGTGCGTCTACTGGATGATAAAAATGTCAATATTTATACCCCCAATTCTAGTAACACTGAGTGATGACAGGCCTTTTTCATGTCACAGCAGGGAAAGCACGGTGTAAATAGTTAAATGATGGCTGAATTCCATTTAGCTGCTTCAGTTTCAGGGTCCTGGTATTGTGCATGCTGGCTCACTGCGACACATGAATACAACTGAAACGTATCAGTAACACCTGCACTTTTCCTACTGTGACATGTCAAAAATGTCTGCTGTGACAAAAAGCCTGTAAGATACTATTAAATGTATTTTGGGATGATTTTGTAAAGCATTTTAAACAATTCTTTGTGCACAATGTAGATCATGTACAAAGGCTATTCAATGTTTTCGTGTCACCATTCAGTGTCTCTGAAATGACAAGTCTTCAGAAATAAAGTTAATCTTTTTAAAGGATTTATGTTTTTCATTCATTTAAATAGCCTCCCCCAATTCTAAGATGCAACACATTAAAAATGTCCACATTAAAGACTGCATTTGCAAGATATGTGTACCAATTCCCAAAATACATTTTTGAATCAATGCATTTGCACATTTTTAATGGAAGTATGTATCAATACAAGATAAATATCTCAATGGATGAGCAGTTTTATAAGCTGTGAAGGTGTCATGTGCAGTCCCACCCAGTAATCTACCCCCATTTTGTCTTGCTAGGTTCAGACTCTAGTACAGTTGAAATCCACATTTCCAGCGAGCTACAAGACTATGAGGAAGTAAACGCTGATGGAGAATCCTTGGAGAACTCTGTGAGGCACTAGCTGAGGGGTGATCAACAACCCGCCTCCCTCTACTTTTCCTGTGTTACATTGTTCTTTTGTTTTGTTTTAATCGTCTCCTCTTAGCCTCGATTATCCCGCTGAGATTTCCCCCAAATATTAACTAGTCATGAGATTTCATTAGTTGGTATGACGAAATAAGTCACATTCTTGATTCTAAGCCTTTTATTCCTTCCTAAGCTTTTTAAATCTGTCTGCAGTACAGTGTAACATTCAAACCCATCGACCGTACAGCAGCTGAAGAGTTCAAATCTACTTCACTGTCTCTTATAGCAGTCCGTCAACAAAACAAACTTGACATTTTTTTGGTTAATAACTTGCAGACCTTTAAAATTGCCATAAGTGCTTGAGGAAAGATTTCTTCTGGAAAATTCACTGAACTAGATGTGCACTATTGTCATTAAGTTCTCAAATGCACAACAGAATGTAATAAGCCAATTAGTGTTTTTGTTTTTAAAGTTACTGTATTTCCAGTTGTCCATCTTGTATTTTTGCACACATCTATTTTATACTATATTAAATTTCCTAAATATTTCGTAAGGTTTTGTTGGTGACAGTTTCTTATTTTCTTTTGAGTGACTAACAAAATACTCCTGAGCTAAGAAAAACACACAATTCAAGAGACACAGGCTCCATGGTTTCTGATATCAAAATAGAGTGATTTATTTGAGACACTGAATGACTTTAAAGTTTTGTCTTGGAAAACAGGTGACTGCACCCTGGACCGGGGTGCGAGAGAGATATTAGCCGTCACAGCACATATTCCTTACCGGGCTCCTAAGCATGCCAAGAATGGCCACCAACCCACAGCCCAATTCTCAGTCTGACACAGACAATAATGGCTCTCAGCAAATGAAAAAGTAAGAAAACAATGAACCACCTATTAACATCCAATTGTGACATTAAAAATAGAGAAAAAAAAACATTGGCCCATCAACTTTCAGCAAAATTTGAACATTTGCTGTACCCACCATTACAAAAAGTGCACTTCACATTGCTCAAGCAGACGTTGACTAAAAGGGACCAGAAAACAAGGCAAATCAAAGTGGTGGCAAGTTAGTTTGAAGATGTCTTTTCAACGAGATCCCAGTAAGCAGATGGAGCCACTCTTACAGCACGCTGATGAAGCTCAGCCCACAACACGGGCATTGTCGGTGGGACTTAACAAGACCAACATAGCTCTTTTTTTAAGCAACAGCAGGACTTTTCCTTGACCTCCACCTTCTGGTCAAAGGATTGTTCAGAGGAAAGTGCCAATGAGAAACCATGCTAATGCTAAATAAGCTGTAGTTGCTTTCCCTGCTCAGGTCTGCATGATACTCTTAACATTGAGTCTGTGATGTCCTGTTCCACATACAATGCAATGTTTTGGCAGAAGCCAGGCAGGAGACTGATGACTGTTCTCTCCCTTATTGTTGACCAGATTATTCCCTGAATGCTGGTAATGAGGTGCTCATTTCTTTCATGGCTTTCAGGGATCAATAGTGGAAAGGAAAGCTGCTTAACATATCTGTGTCAACGCCATTTGTGATTCACTGAAAAAAGAATGAACTCGATGCATTGGATATGATTTGCCCAGTTGAAAAAGACTGTATAAAAAGAAGCTGATGACGCATGCACTTCATTTAAAAAGAGGTCTTGTCACGTATTATCAGCAAAGATGTGACCGCGCTAGCCATTAATTAAAGTGTACTGTATATAAACATATATACACAGTATATAAGTCTGTGTATTAATCTAATTTACATATCTTTACATTCTGAAATTTACATCCAAAAAGGGAAAACTTTTCACATCTTGACCATAAAATGACATTATCTAACCTCGAGTGAATTGGGTAGGTCATTTTAGGAGGTTAGGACTGTTTCTTGGCAGGTTTTCCTTGTGTTGACCTGATGTTAAACGTGAGCTAAGAACTGCCTTGTAGCGGCACATTCAATTTTGACTTTCAAAAGTCCATCTGTGGGGGAAAAGCAAGAAGTACTCTTGAAACAAACTATTCTCCACTGGGAAGAAGTTAAGCACCCTGTCAACAGACAATACCAGTGCTTCAGTATTGATGTTACTTTTATCACGTCCCCAGTTAGTTCATTTGGACATGACGTAACATTTGCTCAGAGGAATTCTTAAAAAAAAAAAAGAAACACAACCTCTCTTTCATAATTTGTTGCCTTTCACAGCCAAACACGTGTCTCGTTAACACGTTTCTCTTTATATAAAACTCGTCTTTGTTTCCACCCTTACAACCCAATAACAGCTGGACCAGTGGCCCGGAGGGGTCCCGGCACTTTCTCATTAGAAACCTTTTACAACACGGATGCACCCAGGGAGTTGGATTCAGTCCATTCTTGGGGATCTCTTAAACGGCTTCCATTATGTTTCCAATAGGCGTATTATAAAAAACACGTCAACAAACAGTAAGGTGCACTGAAGTCAGTTGGTATTGGCTCCTGTGAGGGGTTTTGTTTCGCTCCACCTTACAGCTCTTCTTGAGCAATGAGTGTGTGTTTGCTGCTGTCAGAAGAAGGCAATTTGCTGCACATTCCAGGATTCATCATCAAAGTCTCAAGTCAGCTATTTTCGGAGATCAAGAACACATACCTACCAGGAAAAGAATAAGGTAGCATTACTAATACATTTCAAGCAACATTCAAATTATTGTTCTCAAAGTAATAGTAATGAGTTCTTTCAGCCAATTTTATTTGTAGGCACCAAACCTAAAAAAAAAAAAAGGAGCTGCAAATAGTTTTAAATTATTACTTCATCATCACAATGGCCATGGCTTACCGAGCCGTCTGAAGCGCTGGCACCAACTTTGTCCCCCGTGCTGTTCCAGCACACCTCGAAAATACCACCAGTACCCCTGTAGCTGTGCACCAATGCTCCGGTCTAAATAAGAGTGCAAACAAATTAATGACCAACTGCATCAAGATTTAGCAATCATAACGAGTCTTCTCCTCTGCTGTTTGGAACAGTATGAATCAGATGCTTACCATGGTGTTCCATATGTGGACACACTTATCGAAGGAGCCGCTAGCCAGGTGCTTGCCGTCGGGGCTGAAGGCCACGCTGTAGACCGGTTCCTGGTGCTTGGTCAGCGTGTGAATACAAACCCCTCGCTCAACATCCCACAGGCGTACTGTAGAGTCGAAAGAGGCGCTGTGGGTGCGGAAAAGACACAGATCAAATATGAGAGACAAAATATTTGCTTGTCATTAAATTGACCAAAACAGCTTTAGTCTCTTTAGTCCCGCAAGATGCCTTTAAATAGCATTAATTATTTCGACGGATTTACGATGCAGTGAATGCACCCCAAAAGCTCATAAATGGAAACAAGGGGACCAACAACACATTGTTAGAAGCTACAGATTTTCAACATTTGTATTAGCATCAGAACATCTTGTCCTAAGCAATTTCACAATGCTAATGTCTAAAGCCGCTTTCCGACCAAGTAGTTACAGGAACGTAGGTATAGGAAAAGTCCACTTCTAAACAGATCTACTAACTACTCTCCCCCAAAACCGTTTTTTCCAATTGCATTCGCACTGGCCAAGTGGCCATAGGGACTGGTAGGAGGGGTAAGGGAGTGATGTAAGCACGCCAAGGTCTTTGTAGCGTTAAAATCAGAAAATACACCAAAAAAAGTATGAACTAAATACTAAATCTAATGTATATAGTATATTTGTCATAATTTAAACAAGTCTCCCGAAGAGAAACGGGCATCTCTCTCTCCCCCCCGCCTCTGCCTGCTGCGCTGTGGACGTGTGTGTGTGTGTGTGTGTGTGTGTGTGTGTGTGTGTGTGTGTGTGTGTGTCGGCGAGCCGCAGGACACGCTTGTGGAGTTTAACTCCGAAAAGACCGTTAACCACAGTTTCCCGTTAATCTTATGATGGACATGTGTTGTGATATTTAAACAAACGAACCGTCAACGGCGAAATAAAAGCCTCTGATTTACGAGAGCGGTCTGAGAGACCTCCAGCTCACAGCGGGGTCTCTGAGCCAGTCATGGCCGAGCGACGAGCTAGCGGCCCGGGCAGGCGCCTGCTGGCTGTCGCCTCACTTCATGGAGCTTCTCAACTCCGAAAACTTTGAAGCAAATTGTCAATTCGGCATCAATTTTTCGCAAGACTGCCTATATTCGAAATCTAAACAGTTAATGTCTCGCCTAAAACGTTGTCAGAAGTGAAATTAGTGATGAATAAGATGGCGAAAATTGTTAAACTTGTCCCGTTGTTGGTCTGTCTGTACCGGAAACGCAACCCTCGTTGACCTAGGTTCATATGCTGAAAAGGGAAAAGGGAAAAGACTGTGCCCTGAAGTAGGAGCTGAAAGAGTTACAGGAACTGTGGCCAGAGGGACTTAAAAATCCACAAATTGGTCCAGTCGGAACACGAGGGAAAAAAAGGGTTCTAGGAATTTTATGTTCTAGGAACTGCAAAAATCCCTCCAGTCGGAAAGCGGGTTAGCACACATCTTGGAAACTTGGAAATCATAAACCACTGAAAGACTACACAAAAGAGTCACACTTTGCAATTAAAATAACTAACTGTGAGCATCTGTGACACTAAAACTGAGACATTGTTGAAAACAAAAGTCTGCTTTCAATTAACACATCTTCTTCACCAAGGTATAAATAGGCACAGCTAATCACCTATGGGTGCCCTTGGCAACAAATGAAAGTGAACTCGGAAGAATATTATGGAGGGAGCAAAAACTGAAGTCAATTAAAAATGTATTGCACACGTACTGTTCAACGGTGGCATTTACTCAAGATTACAAAGTTCCTTCCAAGCAGTGGCGATAATGGCAGTTTTATTTCTAATATGAATTACAGGCAGGTGTGCTGGGTTGTCAGTAAGGGCTGTAAATTCCTGTTATTTTGGTATTTGAAGTAGAACATTTACACATGCATGCACATCTGGGTCAGGGTGTAGGGCTTTGGGCCACTGACAATAACTAGCACTGGGATTTTGTCTGGAACATGATTTCTTGTGAATGCCAGGCTATGACAAGTGTCCCCTTCCCCCACAAGCGTATATAAAGCTTGTTCTGAGCACACAAACTTCTAGCCTGACGTCGTCATACTCTGTCCAACCGAACCAGGAAAGAAAATGCCTCTGCACTCAATTGGATAGACCTACAACCAATCAGAGCAGCGGAGATAGACGTCACAGAAGCTGCAAGTCAAAGGCAGGCTTCATTCTCTTAATACATCTATGGCTTCGACAGAGCAAAGGTAGAGGCGGCAGTTTCCGTGTCGTGTGGACGGGTGTGGTAATGTGTATGCATACGTGATCGCGGTTCTCTGTTCCTCTTTTAAAATGAATGCGCCGTCAATATCTTCTATAACAGACGCAATGGTGGAATCTACACATCTCAAACGAATTCAGCCCAAGCGCTCTTTGGTGATGTGGTTGATTACGATACTGTTGATCATCTGTCCATCATCGTATAAAGCCCGCCCTGACAATTTGATTGGTCCGAACAGCTGGTTTGAGCATAGTTGCGCCACAACAGATCAAGTCCAGACCGAACTTCCCGACATCAAATGTTGTGGGCGGGGCTAAGTTTGGCTGGCATCCAGGCTAACAAACTTCGACCTTTCTTTCAAAATTGAGCAACTCAATTTACTCAAATACACAGCAATTGGGTGGTTTCCCTGTATGGTACTAAATGTGGGCTATGTGTAAGAGACTCCCCACCTGGCGAGCATAATGTTGGAGTTGGGGTTGCTGGTTCCGGGACCTGTGGGGCTCCATTTGATAGTGTAGATCTCTTTACTATGAGCCTGGAGGTCGTGGACACAGGACTCCTGCTTCATACTCCATATCTGGGTGTGAGGGGAAACAGCAACAGCAAAATGTGACTGGATACAAATCACCACTTAGGCTTGTTGTCTTTAAGCTGTAAAGACTGAGGACCAGTCTTACCTTTAAGGTCATGTCATCTGAGCAGGAGGCAAGCAGCATACCTGATGGATCCCACTTAATGGCGTTAACTTCATTCTGCAAAACACAAAACCTGTTAGCAGGACTGTGGAGGGAGTAAGCATGGTGTAAGGTCAGATGAGCAACACAGAAAGAGATGTTCACCGTGTGGCCCTGGAAGGTCTTGAGGGGCCGGTCGCTGCCAAGGCGGCATACGTGGATGCACATGTCTGTGCTGCAGGAGGCAAAGGTGGTGTTGTTCTGCCAGTCGACATCCAGTGCTGGGGCTGAGGAATAGTTGAATGCACAGGACCGCATTCATAATGGCTTAGGGCATTTATGTGCCCACAATACAACCACAACTGGGCAGGAAACATTTTGCATCCTCTTTATTATCTACAATGATAAGCTTTTATTGTTCTGGAAACATAGTGAACTCGCTTTACCTGAGTGAAAGGGGAACTGCTGCTTGGCTTCTCCTGTGTGTGCGTCCCAAATGATTGTCGTCTGGAAAATAAAATTGAACATTTGATTACAAAACACGAATGCAACATTTCTGAATGCATCATTTCTAAGAATATGCCATATTAAAAAGGTTCTTTCAAATGTACTCTAAAAGGACTACTTGGGCTTGATATAAATCCCACCAAATTTTGGGTAGGGTAAGAAAAATAAATCACTGATACAGCTAGTGTCATATTCCTTGTCCCGTTGATACACAGTTTTAATTTCAAAGAATCATCCACAAAATAGGCATATCTGCAATTAATGTCACTGTAGCACAAACAAAACCTGCAATTATTGTAAATTAACTTAAGTTATTTATAAAGTTGTATTTAATTAGATTTGGTTACATGCTACAATGATGCTATTATATAATTACTGTAGGCGTATTTAATAACATATGAAAGCTGTCTCAAATAATCGAAGGGTTCTCTCTCTGTATCTTGTGCTTATACTGTACAGAATATTTACTGATAACAGTGCAGTTTGCATTGTAGGTTATGAATAGCAGAACAATTATATGATACAGATTTACACGTTGGCTGATGACCGTAACAGTAACAGTTAATGTCAAGCCCTAGGACTGGTAAAGAAAAAACACATGAGGATATTATTATTGAAAGACACAAATCAATGCTTGTGGGCCATTATGAAATACCTTATCTACACCAGCACTGAGAATAGAGTTCCCCTTCTTGTTCCACTTGAGTGCAAATATGGGCCCTTTGTGCTGTCCCAAGGTGCTTGCCAGATTTCCTAATGGATAAGAGCCATATCCATTTCTTTAGAAATGATCCTTCAAAAAATTGTCACAGAGGTTGCATTATTCACAATAACAATGGCATAAACCTAATGACCGAGGAAACAACACCGTACTGGAATGAAGGAGGACATACCATCCTTTGTCCATATCCTGGCAAAACCATCATACGAGCCCGTTGCCAGAAGAGTCCCATCGCTCTGTTGGATGGAAAGATAACAGAACGGTTACTTAACTGTCCTCAGCTGTCCGTTCACCACATGGTGAAAGTAAAAGACGAGGATGGATGATCAGGAACCTACATTCCAGTCTAGTGAGGTGACGTCTTTGTTGCTGGGGACATCCTGGCCACCTTCTCGGATACAGTGGCGCAGCACCAGCTGGGTGGAGTTGGAGTTATTGTTCTCGTTCAGGTTCCAGATCCTGGCGGTGGAATCCCCCGAGCTGAACAGAATACCAATGCAGCAGGAGGGGGGGGTCAAAAGATTGCTGGAATCCAAGCTATTGATCTTATGAGGCCGTATGTCTTACAAAATAAAAGCCAAAGCGTGCATACAATGTATTATGACTCATCCGGCACGCATTAAGATTACTTATTCACAGACAGGGACTCACCCTGAGGCCAGCAGATCGCTGACAGGGTTCCAGGCACAGATGAACACTTCAGACTCATGGCCTCGGAGCACTGTGGCTTTACTGGCTGGTATCTCCACATCTACATCCATCTCCATGGGCTCACTGTGGTTATCTGTGAAGAGTAGGCGCACACACAGATGGACAGATACATGCACACACATTTATATACGCACCAACACACGCATGTCAACAAGCTATGAGTACTATAAATAAAATGCTGATAAATGTACCGCTAATGAATGTTTCAAGAGGTAAAAGGTATACCTTTAAATAACAGGAAGATATAAAAAACAAAAATAATGTGTTTCTGCTAGTATATGCCAGTGCTATTTTTATTTATCTCAGTCTGAAAATACTGACCCACTTGGAGTGCACACAAATATCACAGTATAATGAGAACCCAGTCACAGTAAATGTTTGAAGAATATGTGAAAGCTTTCAGATCATTTCTACCCTGTGAAAGACCTTACTCATACCCGACTCTTCCTGTTACCATCCACACCTTTGAATTAAATTCTTAGGGAATGTGCTGACACACACATTCACTTCCCTTCCCCTTGTCTAGAGCTCCACCTGATCGTGGCTCTCTTTGTTTCTCCGTGTAAAACTGTGCAGTAATTTGGACAAATCTCTTGAAGTAAAAAAAACTGATGATTTTGGTAGGTGTACTAATGAAACTACTAGGCTGCTTTCTTATGACATCACAGAGCCAAAACACAGCGCTGGAAGAGCAACTCCTGTCTGCCATGTCTTTGAAAATGTTCCACATATAGATTCATATCGTGGAGTCTGTCCCTTTCTTTTAACCCTTCTTGATAACCATTTGATCACATCATTATTTGTTGTAAGTTCCTACTTAGAGATAATTGGGACAGGCGTATTTAGAAGATTCAACCTACTCATGTTGTGAGTGCCATTTTCCTCCCCATTGACAGTGGCTTCTCCATTCTTTGGTGCGTTGGACTGGTTTCCAGAGGTTGAAGCTGCCATGGCACCGGCCGCCTGCTGCTGGGCCAATTTGTCGCGAAAGGCCTGCTGCCGCGTCTGCACCACATCTGGCATCACTGCGTCAATGAGCGACAGTGACTCGATTGGCCGACCATCAAAGACTGTACCATCCTGTCAGGTCAACAGCAGTTAATAAGACATCATGAGGCGATGTGATCTTCAATTAGTTGACTTGTCTAGACTCCCTGATATTAATCATCAGTGATGGGAATAACGGCGTTACTTTTTTTTCAGTAACGAGTAATCTAATTGATTACTCTTTCCATCTTAATAACACCATTACTTCCAAAAAATGTGGCGCGTTACTATATTTGAAGCGGTTTTTTTTTTCCATCAGACCAACTATATCTCTGAGTCTGAGCCGAGAGGCAAATACTTTTTTTTATTGTTCTTCCTTGGTTAGTGGGCAGTGCACGACGCAAGCGCATAAATGCTGACGATTGGCTGAGGTTGAGTAAAATGTCATGGTTAGCCAATCAGAGGTAGAGTTGGGCGGGCGTTCGAAAGCACGCATTGTCGGACACACAACGAACAACACAAGCGAGTCAGTCAACGAGAGAGAGAGACAGGTATGGCGTTATGAAATCAAGGAGAGGGTTAACTTTTCCTGCTACAGATTTCCCACCGTGGTCAGAAAACACAGAGACACTTTGTTTCTCTTACTATATGACTCTAGAGTCGGTACTCGCTCCAAAGCTAATCGCTGTCACTCTCTCACTTCTCCCTCGCTCGATCACTTACTCCCCACACACACACACACATATGCCGGCTCGACGCACACACCAGCGTACAAGTATAAACATCAGGCCACTTACGTTATTTGCACTACAAAGAGTGTATATATTTGTTATTTATTTTTGGTATAGTGCTTAACAAGCATCATTTAATTTTGCCCAGTTGTGGCCTGTTGAGGTGTTGTGTTATTTGTATCGATCCACTATATAAACATAATATCTACATACATGGCATTTGATTGGAGGCTAGTCTCACTTAGTCCCACAGCAACATTAAAATACTTTAGATTTGTCTACATTGTTTCTGTTAATAATGTGTTACATGTCCGTTTCATTATAATATTCAGATTTATCATAAATAATTGAACATGCACATGTATTTTAAGTTCCATTGAAGAGGGGTATGTGGAGGTGGGGTCACATTTGAGCATTTCAATATGTACTTGAAAGTAACGCAATAGTTACTTTCTGAAGTAACTAGTTACTTTCATAATTTGTAAGTGAATAACTAATTTGGTTACTTTTTGGAAGAAGCAACTAGTAATTGTAACTAATTACTTTTTAAAAGTAACTTGCCCAACACTGTTAATCAATTATAGAGGTGAAGAGTTTCCCAATTGGTAATCTTCTACAAACATTCTTCAGTGTTTCTTAAAAGTATAAGGATGACTGAAAATGTTAAAAGCATCTGCAGTTCACCAGGTGTGTTGTCCTAGAGATCAAAGTCAGTCTTCGCATCATTAAGTATTAGAAAACATCTGTGGGAGTTAGTAACAGCAGGTCCCTGCCCTCACCTCATTGATGCTGATTTCTGCCTCCACATACTGAAGCCCTTTCTGCAGGATGGAGATGAGAGCTGCAGGGGGCACTAGTGTTCCATTGATGTTAGACTGGCTGATGTGGCTCTCAATGCCAAAGGTGAATGCTGAGTGGGAGAAACCTGAAAACAAAACACCATTCACATTCATTAACGGGAGAGTGCCAAGCACAAGATGTGCACAAGCACAACAACAAATGTTCAAAGAAAGGTCTTGTCCGATCCAAACAAAGCTAACAGTAAATTAATACAAAAAACAGGGCATAACAAGTATGATGTTTGAGAGTGTAATAAGGCATGCCAATGGCAATGTTGACCTCTCAGGGCTATTAGTAGCTTGTATTCTGCCAGGTGGCTTCAGAAGCAGTATCAATACACAGTAGCTAGGATTTTAATCATTGATACAAATCCTATAAGAGTGAATAGCATGTTGGCATCTAAGGAGCAAAGCTATATTCTTTGCACCCACAAGATGTTCATATTACAGGGGCTACTGTAAATGCCCTCTTTATTTACATCCACTATAAGCTGAGGAAAAAATATCTCCATGCAAGTGACCATTTTTGATCAAATAAGAGGTGCATAGTTAGCACAACCGTACAATACTGAAGAAAAAAAAAACACCAGCAATGTGGTAGCCCAAGTAAATCCATTTATGATCAGCATTAAAACCGTATCACTGAGACAAACCTGATTCTTGGAGGTATCTGTAGACCAAGAAGTTCACTTCATCACTGGTAATACTCATCTTAGCCCAATGAAGAGGAGGAGGTATGTTGGAAGGCTGGGCTCACTCCTGAAAATATAATCAAAAATGGAAGATGGAGATTAATATTTAGGTCTGTGGTCTTGCATACGACATATTCTTAAGCCATCCTAAAAAAAATAAAAATAAAAAGATTTCTCTATCACACTTAAAAATAGTCCATCCATCGCTTTCCTTTCTCCATGACATGAAGCTGCCTTTAAGTGCAGTCAGAAAAGACAGAAACCAATAATTGTGAAATATAAAGTCTACTTGTGCTACATTGGGGGGTTAAATAACTCAACACCCCGAATCGCCAGAACACTTTTTTCTGGTCTGAACGTGCCCCGAGTACGTGCGCACTCTTGTCTTGACAATTGCACGATTTCTTCCTTTTAAAATGTCAATGCCTGGGTCATTTAAACTGTGCATCCATGTCTATTACTGAATGTAAGTATTCCCAACCTCTCTTCTCTGGCCTAATGGGAGTGTCTATATCCATTTTGCTATCACTGATAACGGAATAGTGCTTCCCATTAGTGACCTGGCCAACCATCTAGATGGAAAGAGCCCTGATAAAGCAGTAAGGATATTAAATGCCTGTCTACTGCCCATCTAGTGAATTACAGAAGAGAGAAAGAGGAGAATTATTCAGAGCAGCCAGTCTGACCTTCACTTCTGAGTTATTTTCAATAGTGGTGTTTAACAGAGCTTATGTTAACATTTCAATTGAGATTGTCTCAAAACTGAATGGAGCCAAAGAAACAGAGAGGCAATTATGTTTCCATATGTTTTTTGTCCTCAGACTGATGAAAACAACTAGAATACTGTAGAGTTCATAATTTCCCTGTGGCTTACACTTTACGTGGGCAGGGTAAATGGAGCTTGAACAACATTGCACACAATGTAAACACACACAGATGTACATATGGAAAGAAAGATAATGCTCTATAAGCAAGTTAAGATTAGGAAAATGGTTAACAAAAGAAACAAACAAACAGCAAGCTGAGAATGAGTCATGACAAACTATATAACCATGTATAACTATATAACCATGTATAACTGTATAACTATGTCCTGCTCTCTCACTGGGAGATTAAGGGACAGACATTTTGCTGAGAATACAAAGAGAAATAAAGGGGGGGTAGTGTCAGGTATGAAGACATGGCTGTCCAACTTTCATTCCAAACACTGTCCAGGCCCACTCAAGTTCCCCTTTGGTAGCATAGCAACAAGAGAGATCGAGCAAAATAGACAGAGAATGGTGTTGTCCCAATTACCAGTGGGCATACAGCCAGAGGGGTTGAACATGTTACTCAACATGAATTATTCACTTTCACCTTGGTATATTCTTTCAGATGGAGTCTGCCTTTATTGCACCACAGCAGCCATGCTAAGGGCTGGAATTATAACAACTAACTGTTAATTGTAATGTAATGTTATGTTGTAATTGTAACTGGTGCAGCCACAAAACAAAGTGTCTTTTATACAGTATGTTTTAATACAAAAGTGGTGCCATTGAAGGTGGCTTGTGGGTTTCTCTTTAGGTCAAACAAATATGTATTTCCTTCATCATAAAACATTTGCAAAGCTGATTTTAAATTTTTAATCCTGTATTGTTTACATCCATGTTTTTAGCTAGCAGTCTTCTTCTTCTTCCTTACATTTGTTGGCACACTATAGCCACCTGGAAGTCAGTGAAATAGTGTGAAACCATGTGGCGTGCATGTGCGTTCTCGTGCTTGTGCCTAAGACATAACGAGGGGCCTGCTCACAAATACAGCTAACCTTTAAGTTACACTTGGAGTAAAAAAATCATAATAATCCTGCAACAAAAAAGCAGAACAGAATCTCACAGAAATGTTACTATAAAAACAAATACTGGTTTCATCTCAATGTTTCACACACTCGCATCAACAAAGAAAACTAAATCAAAGGCAAATGCTTGATGCTTTATTGTGCCAGAAAGCACAACAACACTAAGCCTGTCTATAAAAAGGCACTGTGCCCCGATTTGACCACTGCCACTGTGTTTATCTTCAGCTTACATATATGACTAGGAGAAGCCACATCAAAGCAAGGCAGCCACTGCTACCAAGGCCACCACAGCTACATGCCAAACAACTGGAAACGTAATTAAACAGGCAGCCTGGAGGGACTCAGGTCCCATTGGTGCAGGGCAGCAGCAATAATCTCTATATCAGATGGGCCCATGATGCCACCATCCATTACACAACTCCCTGGGCATCCACGCCTCCTTTGACCAAACAATGTGCCTTCCGGGAAACCAGACAAAATGCTAACCTCTGCAACGGCTCTGAGGTTTATCCACTGAAGTGATAAGTGGAGTCAAGGCCTGAAGATATGATCCCTCTGAAAAAAGAAAGTCATCACAAAGGAAAAAAAAACAAACACTTGCTTTGCTTATAAGGCTGCTACTACAAAAATGCTGTTTAACCAGCACAGATGTAGAAGTAGGGATATATACAGCAGACACAATATTAAAAAGGAAATATACAACCACATATCCTTGATTATGATTATTGTAATATTGTCATATTACAGCTTAAAAAAGGTACAGCAGGAAACTTGATTTTGAATTATGATGTTTCTCACAGAGGTCCAGGCGCCCAGATGGTATGGTGGGCATTTCAGTAAGATGCAAATAAAAACAAGAAGGCCCTGGAAATAAGGCAGGAGACCTCCAAGCCCCACACAACAATTATTCCACATGGCTGAATTTGCTATAGCTGTAAAGGTAACTGATATGCCACTGCCATTAACACCTTCAACCCAACGAAAAAACTAAACTAACTAAAGTGTCTTAATGCTGAATGAGTATCAATATCCTGCATTTGAGGAATGAGCCCAGATTATGTGTTGCATGCACCAAATTGATTCAATCCCATCAACGGCAAAACAAGGTGTTATTCTCACTCTGTGTGTATCTGAGGCAAAGAGGGATTGCATTAATTTAACACGGCCAACAAACTGTTGAATGTTACACGTCTGCCCAGCACTGCAGCTGAAACAGTAAGATATTTGTCAATTCATACTTAATTTGGGGAAAAACTCCAACAATGGAGCCTCCGTGCTACTCTCTGCACTACATCTTGTTTACCAGCCTAGTTTGTTTACTACCCAGTTCTGGTGGGAATTGGCACAGCATACAAATAAATCCGTTTTACTCCTTTTCTTTCCCATATTTTACTCCTCTGAAGTTTTAAATTGAAAGACCAATCATCAATCAATCAAGCTTTATTTGTCATTGAAAAAATACAGTGTATTAAAACAACGAAATTCAGGGTGCCGCTCCAGATCGGTGCTTTAAGATTTCCACTCTGGAGTAGAGGTGTGAATCTTCAACGATCTCCCGACTGAATTACAATTATCATGTCAGCGATTCGATATCTCGATGCGTCAAATACATTTTTCTGTTAAAGCCATATAGGATATTTAATTCATAGCTTTTCGAGCTTCAAAAACAAAACATTCTGCAGTGCTCCAATACTAAATAAATTGGATACATAAAACTACAGCACTGAGCACATTGCACTTCCTGAATGTGCAAAACATTACAACAGAATATGTAAACAGAAAGGTTGTTAGGCATACATTAAATTGTAAACAGAAATAATCGATTATGGCTCGGCCGATTATCAATGCAGCATCGTCTATGTCCACAATTCGATGCATCGATTATTTGATTAATTTCCACACCTCTACTCTGGAGCGTGGTTTCACTTTTTTTGTGTTTTTAAGCCCCAAAAATGCCGTCACCGTCTAAACGAAAGGCACATCTGATAAAATATTTTGTCGTTTTCACCCGTGAGCGTATTCATGTAAACAGGGCCTTAGACTAGTGACAATCACACATTACTGACAACACAAGGAAATAAGCTATTGTTCTTGGTTTGACAAAACACTGTCGCAACAGATCCAATGTCTGAAACCAGAAACAAGGATGACAACATTTAAGTACAGAAATGGTAGCGATTGACAGTTTTTGAAGCATTTCTATTAACATGTCTGCATTTAGCTATAAATTCTCGACTAAGAGTTTCCTGTAGCTTTTAATTTGACAAACAGTTACATTTAAATTTGAATTAAATGAAATCTGTCTACTTACACTTCACTCTTACAATTGCAATCCAAAGCATATTTATATAGCCTGAAAAGTCAGACCCACATCAAGATGTTGGGTCCGGGAACTCACCATTGGCAGTGCTCAATCCGAGGGGCGGGATAAATGGTTGTCTTTCAAATTCCCTCTGCACGCAATAGGATAGCGCTACAACCAACCAGAGCAACGAAGAAGGTAGGGAAGCTAGTTGATAGATTAAACCTTTGCCGTATCCGGTCGGCAAAACTCCAAACACATCTTCCTTTTTTAAGAATGATTTCAGTGCCGTTCTTTGTTCTTTTCTCAAAGAAAAGCTTAACTCCAAGTCTTCCAGAGTCGCAGCCAAAGCCGATTCGAAAGACCACTGTTCCCAGCAGCAGCAGCAGCCATAAGCCCGCCCACCGAACTCTATACACAATGTGATTGGCCCGGCCAGAGTTTGGTTTTTCCAACTAGATGCCGCTAGGGTGCGTCTAGATTTATAGGCTAATATTTATAGGCTTCAAGTCACATTTTCTTTCAATTTACTAGTGTAACTACATGGATTGTGTATTTGGCTGGACGCACTGTCACTTATAAGTGCACAGCACTTCTGTGGCTGAATGTAGAAATAGTGTAAAAACTGACAGGACTGTAGCTTTTTACAAACAGCTGACGTAGACTAGATGTACTATTAACATAGGTTCAAACCATTTCTTAATAACGTGGAGCATTATCTTGTGAAAAATAAATATATTATAATGTTGACATAAAAGTAAAAGTAGTAAATATTAAAGGATCCAATTAAATGGCCCCTGAACCCAAACAGCTCTTTAACCAGTCTGTGGTTTACCACGTGGAGAAACAAATAAGATAGTGTTTACTCATTAATAGGTTTGACCAATATATGGCCATATGGTGAAGAACAGAACTTGCTTACAGGAACTAGTTTGAGAGGCGACGTAATGGAGGACAGTTGTTGATTTTTTTATAACTCAAACGTGTAAAGCAAATGTCATGATGCAAGTTCTCTGAAAAATTTGTCAATCCTTTCAAATACAATAGTATTTCTTTACAAGCCAACAAATATTCAATTGATCAGTGCTACTACAGTGTTTTGTTTGCTCTGGTGTTTGTATTTTAAATGTCATCCCAGAAGCACAAGCACAACTAATGGAAGTCTGCTCATGTGATTTTTTTGTATAACGGAGGCAACAACTGTGATCTCAACAGCTATCGACCAATGTCTAAACTTCCCTGTCTGGAAAAAAATCCTGGAATCACTGGTGAATGACCAACTCAGAGTATTTCTGTCAAAATATTCTATTTTGAGCCCTCAGCAATATGGCTCCTCCCGGCAGATGCATAGCACCATCTCTGCTGTCACATTTGTAGTAAATTATATAGTTTATGGACAAGAGGAATCATTGTGCTGCTATTTTTGTTGACCTGTCAAAAGCTTGACACTGTTGATCATCTTCTGCTCATTCAAACATTAAGCAATATTGGATTTGATTCACTTGCGGCAAAGCAAAAAAACAAAAAAAATTATATATATATATTTTTTTTTTTTGCGCCTTTTGTTTTTTTTACCAGTAACAAAAGGTGTTTCACAAGGATCACTTCTAAGCCCTGCCCCGTTTACAATTTATATTGTGTCTCATTTAACTGATTGGAATGTTCGTCTTTACGCGGACGATTGTATTTTGTATTGCATTTCTACCTCTCCACAGCTGGCTGTTGAGAAATTATAATTAATTTATCTTAAACTTGTTTTAAATGCAAACAAAACAAAGTGCATGCTCTTCTCTAGAGCAAGAGGCATTGATTTGAGCAGTTTATACCTATCCACTTTGAATGGTGATACCAATGCAAAAGTAACAGAGTATAAATATCTTGGAATATGGCTTGATGAATTTACATTCAAACATATTCAAAAATTCATTACTAAACAGACAAAAAAAATGGCTTCTTTTATAAAAACAGATCCAGCTTCCCCTTGCACTGCAGGAAACACAGTCGAGGCAGTCTATTTGTCAGTCCTGGATTTTGCTGCTACCACTCAAATCCTTTTGTCACTCTGCCGTCAGATTCATTACACGAGACCCCTATGACACTAACCACTGTAATCTGTATAACAAAGTTGGTTGGACCTCTCCGGCACAATTCTCTTGGACTGTCACCACCATATAAAGCACCTATGATGAACTGGATCACAGGACCTTACCAAACTCGCTCTACAAACTGCCTTATGCTTTAAGTCCCACATGTTAACTCTGAGTTTGGTAAATCTGCTATAGTTTCTATGCACCAAAAGCATGGAACCACCTTTAATGTTCACTTAAGCTGAACACTCTTACTACCTCTGAACATTTTAAGACTGTTATTTCAAATCACGTTACTTCTGTGTGCAATTATTTTCATTGATTGTTATTCATTTGTTTTGTGTTTTATGTGTCTTCTATCTCAGCATCATTGAAAATGAGGGAGACCTCAATGATTTCTGAGATTTTAAATAAAGGTCATAATAAAAGGATTACATCACAGCACTTTGAGACTGTGTAAATTCAGCTTTGATATCATTTGGAGTTAAAAGAAAGATGTGTGGTAGATGTTTAAGGTTAGAACATAAGATCCATTCATATTTTGTTGACAGCAATATCTGAGAATGAATGTGGATTTTCAGAGAGAAGAATGACCATGAATTATCATTCACTGTAAACCAGCTTGGAGACCCGCTCAATTCTAAGGCTTTTTCTTCGTAGCTAATATACAATAAAAGAGCCAATTGCAGATTTAACCCGATAAGTCTTAAAATAGATCCCAACAAAGACACAACACTGATATTCTTTATATACATTTAAAAAAGAAATTAATGTATGGCTGTTAGCCAATTTAAACACTACTTGTTAGATTTCAGCTACCCTGGTTAAAACAAACACACCAGTGCAAATAATTACTTGAACAGCACTCTGAATAGAGCTTATCATTTAAAATCATTCATTCATAGCTGAAACCAAATAAAATCGCTTTCATAAACATTTGAATTCAAAAACTGGTGCAATGAGAGCTACACAACTAGCTGTCTCCTACACGTGAAGGTTTTCGAATAGAATGATGTTGAAAACCAGCATACCGGGGACCCCATTTTCTCCTGAACAGTCACCTCCTAACAGATGTGCAAACAAGACCTGGAAACAGCAGCCATTTTCTCTTGAACTGCTCTGCTGAGTAAAACCCGCCTTTGAAGCTTCTGGTTGGGCTGCAGTCTTGAGGGGGGAGGGGAGTGAGAGAGATAGAGTGGGGGAGGGGAATCAGAGAGGGGGGATGGTGGAATGGGAGTTGGGTGATAAATAATGATCCCCACACAGGTAATCACAACAACCATTTGAACATTTTTCTTTGCCTCTCTCAATGAGTCACTTAGCGACAGCTAATGTAGGTCGGCAAACGGTGGGGGATGGAAGCCTTCAGTCTCCAGGGGAAACACTTCTCCCACGCCATGAGAGACAGTTTTTCATTCAATCCAAAGACTGCCCACTGATTAGCACTCCTTTAAGTAAAAGGGAAAGAAGTAATTTGTGAAATTACCTGCTGATGTGATCAGATGGAATGAAAACCTCCAGACTGTTGGCTCTCCATGCGCACGCGCACGCACACACACACACACACGGGCAGCTTGATTATGGAACAAAATCATAATCACAATTATATTGGTCAATATTGAAATCACGATTATTTATCACAATTAGTCATTGACTTTTGCAAAGACGATGCATTTCTTAAACTTCTAAAAAATAGTTTAACAAATTAACAGTGAAAACACCTTGAACTCTGAAATTTCCCTTAATACGTTTCCCATTTGAATGTTTTTTTTTTTAATCATTCAGAACAATACAAAATGAGTTTACTTGCAAAAATGTGCAAAATAATAGTTTTTCGATTACATTGTTTTTGTGATCGTTAGGAGCCAAAATCGAAATTGCTATCAAAATTTGATTCATTGCAAAGCCTTAACACACGCACAGGGTTGGCCACCTTGGAAGCAGTAGGCCTTATCTACTGTATCTTTCAGCAGTTTACAATGAAAAAGGTCATCAGGGTGAGTAGTGCCCTATTACAGCCACTGATACTGCAAACATGCACCAATGCTATGATCCTCAGAATTACAAATCTTTGATATACGCCCCGAGAGAAAAATACACACCTAACACTCATATTGCTGCAAATCTCTTTCAGTAAGAAAGTGTATTTCTTTCCCAGGGGAATGAATGGGGATGGTGACAGACAACAAGCATCACTGAAAGGATTCATCATGATGGCTTCTATTCGGGAGTGTCAGGACCTAAGATCGACCCTCATGCTGAAGCCATTAGCATCAAATAAAAATGACAACTCCCACTTGCCTATTGGTGTCATTTAGTATTCTCTGTAGAAACAAGGATATCAGCAGTCTAACTGTTCAAAGAGGAGAACTCCTGGGTTGTTTTTCCTATTGATGTGGACAATACATTGATAGTATTTCATCCTGTATCTGTATCAACATGCCATACCAACGCAGATCCTTGCAATTATTGAACTAGGGCTGCAGCTATCGATTATTTTAGTAATCGAGTATTCTACCAATTATTCCATCGATTAATCGGTTAAGAAATACTTAGTAAGAAATACTTAGTAAACAGCAATAGTAAATATTTATTATTGCTGTGTACTAAAAAAAAAAAGGAAACCTGTCTTTTGTATATATACAAAAGACATTTTTTATTGCCAAGTACATTTTTAGTGGCCCAAATGTTAATATTTTTCACCCCCTTCTTGCCTCTGGCTCTTTGCACTGGATAGGCAAAAGAGCTAAGCCCAGGTAAATTTGACTGTACAAAGCTTACAGCAGGGCTATTCAACTACACTGTTCTGGGGGACACATTTTAAGAAGGCTAATACTGAGTGAGGAGAAAGAATAAAGAATGCAGACATCACCGGCATGACGACGTCATTCACGTGCATATAAAATGGCCATGCTGGGGGAGCTGGTTTGTCTCCGGCAGCAGCTAAGTTTCCAAAGATTAGTAGCAAACTAATAAACAGTTACTACAAACTCTCGTTTTAGCTTGTTGGTAAAACATCGCTATTTGCAGAGTAGCATGCTGTAGGCTAGTTGTGTAAAACAGCGCGGTGGACGAGAGCAGCAGACGTTAGCTACCTTGTGTCGCTCCGTGGAATGGATGAGTAGAGACAGTGAGACGTACAACCTTAATTACATTGATTTAACGAAGCTTCGAGGCAAAGAATTTTGCTTCGAGGATTTTGTGTATTATTCGAGTTATTCGAGGAATCGTTTCAGCCCTGTATTTAACTCAGTGTTAGTTTTGGTCTGGACACCAGGTCTTATGCAACAAGTCTCATGTTATTAATATAATTTACATATACATCATCTCATATTATTAAGTCTTTAATATGCCAGCCTTGGTTAAAAGATATAGCACGGGGTAGGAAAAAAAAAAAAAATCTGATTATTGACCAGTTAAAAGACAGCTTTTACAGTAACCGTGTTATTAAAGAGCATAAAAACACTTTGATTTTGTGGTTTCTCAAAATAACCTTGTTTCATATGTGCATGTAAGCACAGAAGGAACCAGTCGCTGTAGGGCATTCATGTGTATATGGCTGTGTGGGGGCGGATGGCAAGTAAATACGTTGTGCGGAGATTGTGGGATGCCGAAAAACTTGTTGATGCTCAGTGCAGGACACATACCAACATAATAAAATCTCTTTTCTAATGCGCTTTAGAAGAATATATCAGAAAAACTGGCTTCATAGACATTCTTCATGTCATTTGTCACTACACAATAAAAAAAAAAAACCTTCATTCAACACAATGCTCTTGCATTCAGATAAGAATTTGCACACAAATGTTTTTTTGCTCAATTTTAACCTTTTAAGGACGCTGAACGAACAAGTGAACACGATCACTTTTATATAAATAAAATTCATTGTACAACACTGACAAGTTTGTAGAATGAGTTGGCTTCAAATCTAGGCCAGTGCATGTATTGTACTTTTATGTTGCATGAGCCACAAGTTCCTGTGTATTGCATCTGAAATCTAGAGTAAATGATCTGTATTAAAAACAACAAACTGTAAAATGGAGAGAAGCTTTGGCAGTCTTCTGGCCGTGTTGATATATATCGTAGATGCAACTGTTGTCTCCACCGCTGGCAGGAACTGAAACTATCTGAATCTTTATAGGAACGGACAGTATGTCTTAACAAGCTTTTACGTAAGCCCAGTTTCACTAAGAGAAAAGAAACCTAAAGACTGTATTTTGTAGAGTGAATGTTTAAACTACATTCATTCAATATAAGAAGGAAGTGCCCTTGAGATTGTAATAGTCAACACAGAGGACTCAGCCAGCCAATTCTTTTTTTCAGCAAGATGAGGATTGAACAGATGAGCTGTAAACACAGAGACACTACAGTGTGGGCAATACAAGTGTTGCTATGGTGACCAGAAGATCTTGCTTCTCTGTCAACAGCTGCTCATGCCACCCTAAATACCCCCCACTCTCTGAGCTTTCCTTCCATCAGGGTCAAACAAACAAGGCAGACAACTGATCTTCATTCTAAACTTTCCCTTGACCGTTTCTTTTCCTAGCATTTACACTGTTCGACATGGCACTAATACACAGATTTCCCTTGGTGGTTGTGGTTGTGTGTGTGTGTGTGTGTGTGTGTGTGTGTGTGTGTGTGTGTGTGTGTGTGTGTGTGTTCTACACGATGTTTATCCTGATAAGCAACTGATGGCACATACGGAATAAATGTTTAGAAATGTTTTCAATTTCAGCGATAAAGCAAAAAAAATATCAGACAGAGTGCTTGCAGTGCACGTTCACATAGCCCGTTTCCACACATCTTTAATATTTATAGCCCATTTTTTCTACGTGCAACAACAACTTTGGTCCGTGTTGCAAACGCACCTCCCTGGTTTCCCCTCAGTCCGTGTCTTGTGCTCTCATTGGCTGTAGCTTCCCGACAGCTCCAGATATTTAGTCTGCTGTTGGCAAGCGGAAAATCAGGGCTAAATTCCTGTAATTGGCACTTGCCATAAGGTTGTTACTTTAGAAACTGAAACACTACACATTTATCTGTTAGATCATGATAAATTCAGTCGGTCTATTTTCTTTATGTTTGTGTTATTTAAACTATGTTAATTGTTATCGTTTTTATTTACATGTGTATTACAATGAGTAGTCTGAATGAAAATGTCTGTATGGTCACTATGTAAACTGTGAGGACCCTAGAAAGAATAGGCTAGTTGTTGCGATGCAAAAGCTAACGAGGATCTTAATAAACAAACAAATGTTTAATCTGTATGGGTATTTGGATCATAAAAATACAAAGTTATAGACAACAATCGCTGATTTAACAAAAAATGAAGTACATATCTAGTATTTCATAAAGACACTAGGCCAAAAACAAGTCTTGTTGGGAGGCAATAAATGCACCATTAAGCTCTGTAATAAAAACTGATTGTGACTGACTGTGTAATATTTCACAGGGCAAAGGTAAAAAAGATAACGTAAATACGATTTAATGAAAATGATTAATCAACTAGCCTATTTGTGTAATTATACACAACTGTAAGTGTAGAGCAATAGCCCTGTCTTTATAGTACCTTGATTAGATGCATGTACAGATTTGCCCAAAGATTAGGCTTTAGGTCTTTTCTTACACGCAGACTACTGGTAGTAGGGCCAGATTGTGGTATGACGTGGAGTTTCAAACTACAAGTAGGAAATGACAAACAATGCAGCAGCAAACATGAAACTTTCACTGACATCCTACAGATGGTCGTTTCATTTTCAATAGCAGTGTGCTCGAAGCCGATAACCTACGAGTACATTTAGAACAGAGCACATGCATGTGTGGGACTCCCATTTAATGTCGGTTTAGTAACCGCTCATTGGTTTACAACATGCTAAAATGGTCTAATTCAAACACAGATAATTAAGGTTTGGGGTATGCCAGAAAAGAACTGGTTCGTACGACCATGTTAGAAAGCAAAACTTTTCATAGCTGTTCCAAGCGACCACACTAGAATGCAACATGAAAGGTCGGCCATAATAGAAAGAGGTGAGCAGTTTAAATATGGGGATAATGCACAATAGCGCACAGTTTCAGACAGCCCCTTGAATTTGGTCATAAGAGAGTTGTGACTATGATATATAACGAAATATTGTACTGAGCCACATTTTACAGTTGAAAAATAAACCTATCAGGGCTCTCTAGTGCACAACCAATGTCACAGCTCAGACATATCTCTGGTCTTTCTCTACTAAATGTTCTGAAAATTACTATAGCATTGTCTCAATATAAATCTTACAATATTTACAGAAGTAGTAAAGTATCATGGCAAGAAATTAAATATCTGTCATACTGAGGTGCTATGTGGAAAAGTATGTCCCATTCATTTTTTCCATAGACAATGTTAGGTGGCCAACAGCACTTTGATGGCTTGTAAGGGCATGGAACTCTCCTGATTGAATCATCCGTACAAAATTATACAAATTCATGTTACGGTAAACATTTTCAGATGTGGTTTTGTTTTTACAGTACATACTCCTCCCATTTACTTCACTGCTACACAATACACAATGTATCCGACAAGATAAGTACGTGGCTGAATCAGGCACAAAACAATGTTCTCTTTAGTAAAGAAGTCTCTCACTCTGGCATGCATGTGCTTGCACAACTTCCTTAACAGTCATCCGCCAGCAGTAATAGTGCTCCAAACACCTTCCTTCTGAAAAATGACGTGCCTACTTCAGAGGCACACTAGAATGATGGAAACATAGTAACAGACTGACCTGGCAACAACAAAAAAATGTTTGTGACTATTGACTAAGCATGTGTGCTAAAAAGTGAACATGCTCCATTAACAAAAAAATGCAGTCTTTAAAGAAGGAAACTGAATCATTCTTCAGACAAAATGGAAATAAACTGATTAGCTGCTAGACACAGACAGTTGGACACACCCTTAAAGGCATGTTGCTTCCTCCTACTTATTATAAATTTGAATACACACAAGGACAGAGTCGAGGCACAACAGACACATGTTCACACAACTATAAACAGCCCTAGATCCAAAACTAGCCATAACTTGTATGGTCGTTATTTCAGAGTATCAACTAGTCTGCCAGTTGGCTGGTAGCCCATGCACACTGTATAACTCTTTTGGAAGGAGAGAATGGCTCACCTCGCCCCATGGCCTGTATCATAAATGAATACTGCTACAGAACTATTTGGACAGCCTGATACAGAGCTTTGCAGCGCCACAAGGTTGACGTGGGCTTTCTCTGGGACTTCCTTGCCCTACTTATGAGCAGGAGATCATTTCTGTTTTGAACAGTTACACACAATGTACTTTCGATTCACAGTTGTCTCTTCTGTGCCTCAATTTACCAAGTTCATAGTAATTACATTTAAATGACGTATCAAAAATCTATGAGGACTGACTACAAGCCATTAGATTAATGAATTTTGATTCTTCACATATGGTACGCCATCCACTTTTGTCTGACCACATACAGTACAGTATAGCACTGAAACCAATAAGTTTCAACTCAAATCCTGACACTGAACAAAAGGCAGATAGACAATAAATGTATGCCCTCTGAGGACTATGTACAAAGGTAACTGTGTCTGTCTTCTAAACACCAAATTAAAAGAAAGACAATAAAAGCCGCTTAAACAAAATGTTTACTGGGAATGATTTAATGATGATTCATTGAGAAAAAGTAATGACTTTAGGCACTGACAATAACATATTCAGGGATCAATACAAGGAAATGTGGTATGTAAAGTGGTCTAAAATATGCCATTAAGACATAATAAAACTCCTATTGTTCTTTAAATAGGTGGCACTAAATCTGTTTTTGTAACCACTGCAATTAGGGTTGACTGCAAGTCCAGACTCTGGTACCAAAACTGGTAGGGCAAGGCAATATGGTTGAAATCAATATCAAAATGTTAACAAAAAAATTGCGACTGAAAAAGAAATGAGAATATAGGCTAAGCTAATAATCAGATGAAATCATCAAAGTTGTGTTCAATGCACTGCGTGCCACTTTTACGCACCACATCAGACAAAACTGTTCAAACGTACACAACAAAAACTTGAGCAACTCATTTTGTTCCCTCAGATCTACAGTTTGCTTAGAGCCGTGCATTTGTACAGATTTTATAAAATGATAACATTACATGATAGGCCAGTCACTCTTTACCTATATGTATAATCAAAAGTCCACTTACAACATTTTCGAAAGATTTAACCAAAAATGCTAATTATACAGTGTGAAAGTGCAACAGGACAATCCTTGTACTCCATGGGGGTCTCTGATCTATAGAATGCCCTCTGGTCTCAGTAAACTATGCTATCTCTTTGTTGAGGCAAAATGGAGTAAACTCCTGAACTGTGCTGAACGAATAATGACAACAAACCGTCTGGGAATAAGTGAAAGCCTTTTGGATTTCACCAAAAGATGGATAAAGGTAAGGCTGTTTGCGAACTGCCTTACAGTAACATTACCAAGAGAACAAATCTGAAGTCATCTGTTAGGTTACGACATCAACAACATAACAAAACATCAATTTGACAATGAATTTGCGGATGAGATTATGTGGGATGAGCTCAAATTTATTGGAACAATTTACGTGTTTTAGCTTAACCTTGATATTTGTAAAACTATTACATAATAATATTGTCCCGTGCTGTTACAATCCCAGAGAAAAAGACTAAAAACTTGATTTTTTGCAGAGCCCATAAGCACAGGTGTTTTTATATATATATATATATATATATATATATATATATATATATATATATATATATATATATATATATATCCAATGATCACAACAGTTGTGGTATCTCTGAGGTGATGGCATTAATGAAGAATGGTGTCATCCAGATTTATGAATGGCTTTTTATAAAAAAAAAAAAAAAAAAAGGTGGCAACCAAAATGGCAAACCAAGTCCAGTCAGTGTCTTCTCATCAAAGAGGTTCTCTCCATTGCAACTTCTTTGTTAAAATGCCTTCTTCTGATTTCAGTAGCCAAACAACATTGACTGATATTGTGAACATACAACAGCCACTAGGTCAAGAAGAAAATGGGGGCATAACTTTGGCATTAATTATATGGGCCATTGAAGTAGAATCAGGTTAAGGCCACATTCAAACAACAGTGTGCTTTAGCAGTTATTTTCATTTGAATCCTTCTCATGTCTTGCTTTGATGGAGATAATAAACTCTTTGATGCTCAGAGGATAGATGAGACACAACTGTGTCTGTACATGCTGCATCCCATTATTCCAAGAACTACAGAACAGCCAGGGCTACTAACTGGAAAATAAGAAGAATGTATCGTCACTAGACTGTTTTTTTAAGTGTTCTGTTAACTTGTGAAATCCCCATGTCCTCAAGCTTCACAATTAGCAGGGTTTCTTTTGATAAATTGGCGCCTCTGTTGTGCTTTAAAGCAGCTACAGCTGACAGTCAGGGGACAGCTTAACATTGTAGTTATACAGTAACATGAACTGTCCTTTGAAAACTGGCAGCGTCTAGTACAGTTAAATGTGTTCACACCACTCATGCGCTCCCAAAGTCTGCATGGCAATATAAATATGTAGTATTCATATGTGAGCTTGAACAAAATGACTCAATCTGCACTAGTGCAACTTAATGTGGTCACTTAGAGGTAGATATCCTAATAATCCACCAAAATGGGACAACAGTCAACCTCTAAAACTTATTCCGCTTCCAAGGTTTAACACGAGTGTGAAAAAATAAACAGTCTCAGAAAAGTAGGTTGTTTGGATAACCGAAAGAGAAAAAAACTAAAAGACACAAGCAAGAATTTCAACACACGTGTGGAGTCAAAGGGTGACTAAGCTATGTGCCGGGCAGGCTCCTAATCAACGCCATAATCACACATTTCTGAATGGCATTAACGTTTTCGCGTATAACCAACACACAAACACATAACGTTAATCAGCCCGAATGCACTGCAGCCCAAACCATGCCACTTCAACTGGCTTACCTTTTATTGTGAGAGTGAACTCGTGGTGTCCGCCGCCACCTCTTCCACAAGGAGAACCTCCAACTTCAGCAAGCTAGCAACGACTTTCCTCCCATTTTGCTTATCGTCATATTTCAAGTTCCGACCGCTGCCGTATGACTCACTGTGGACTAATTTGGCGTGCAAACAAAGCAGTAATCGCTCAGACACACTCACAACTGGCGCTTAAGTTGCAATATACCCGAGTTTCTCTGGCTGAGGCTGCAGGCTAGTTACTCTGTGGAGTTTCACCGTTTACTGAGATCAGGAACGTAAAGAGACAGCAGCAGCAGGCGCTGATCGGCAGCGGGAGAGAGACGTAGACAGAATAGAGAGAGAGAGGGGTGGTGGGGGGTAACTGACCTTAAACCTGAATATTGAAAACACGACCAAACGTATAGATTAATGAATTTATTTAATAATAGTTTAGCTATATCATGTATATCTCACTGCACATAAGAACAGATCAAATGTCAGTTTGTAAACGTGAACAAGCTAGTTGACGTTACTGTATGAGATAAACTGTCGACTCTCAACGGCTGTGTGCTTTTAAAGTCACACAGCTACTGTATGTTTCCTATAGCTTAGATGTGAAAATAAAAATGGCGCTTTTTTTAGACCAAAAATACACATGTGGTTGCCCAACGTATACCGTTTAAAAAGCACACTCTTGAAAAACCGCGCTAAAGTGTAATATCACTTTGATGTTTTGCTCTAGTATGGGCAGGCAGTGAGTCTACAGACTACAGTCTAGTATGTTGTTGCCTAATGCCTAACTGGCCTAGTCTGAGCCACTTCCCCATCCCCCACACTCCACTATTTTTCGCCTGCCCGGTCACACACAGCGGTTGATTAATTCTCCTTTCGCCTTGCTCAGTCATTCAGATTTGGAAAGTAAATAACAAGTTGACATCATTACAGCTCTACACTGGTGTGACACATTCCTTTGGTTACCGTACACACGGCAATATGTGCGCATTAAATATTCCATTCTAAAGCGCAACTGCTCCAGCTTTACAGTAATTGCAATGTATTTTACTGTATGCTAAAGGTGTTGTTTTCGATTTATTTAAAACAGTTTATTAGATAAATGACAGCACAGTGGCTAGTAAATAGGACCATAGTCACCGATTAGGACACTGAGGTCAACTCAGCTATACTTTTTACTTTTGTCAATCAAGGAGGGAGTTCATGTTTTTCAATAATACAATAATAAAATGTATATGTGGTGTGTATTTTACATGCTGATTCTGATATTTTTTGACTCAATACTTGATTTGGGTTGGTTTCAAGCTAGCAGAAACAAAAATCTAGGATACGGTATCTTTTTTCTGGCAGGTTCGAGAAGGCTTTGAAGCAGCATTTAGACCATGTTAAGAAACAAAATTGATAGAAAATGTAGGCTAACAGTTAACCAACTTAATAAAATATGAAAAATCGACTGAATCGATTTCTTTTGCAGTCTGTTATAAAATGTCCAATGGTGTGTGTTGTGTCTGTGGGACTTGGACTAATTACTTCAGTATTTCTAAAAGCCCTCATTATAAACTTAAGTTCACTATAGGCCTATATCATTTAAAGATAAAGTTACTTTCATTTGTTTTTTATCCCATGAAAAAACAATGTATTTCTCTGACACTACTTCCTGTCGTTGGCACTCATCCCCAGGCCTTTTCCCTCCTACTGAAGATCTAAAACTTTTTTTAAAGGCTAAGTATTTTTTCTTAAAAACAGCACTGCAGTTTTTAACAAACACATCTCACATACATCTGGTGCTTCACTAAGTATTTACGGCAGCAAGATGGCGTATGGGGGATTGACTTAAAATAAACTACAGTGCCTATCGTTCGTATCGTAATTGAAGGAACATGTCACCCTGTTCAACCATGTGGCTCACTGATGTATTTCTATCAGTTTTTGGATAACAATGTGGGTCTGTGGCCCAGAGGAATAAACTACATTAGGATTTAGCTCCACATGTATTATTAGTATAGGACAAAATAATTGTTGTTTTTGGTCTGTTCCTGGGATTTGATGACAATGGGACAAATATTGACTATCACCAGCCATCTTTCCTGCATTTGATATTTAACCTGTTTATATATATTATCGCACCTCATGGCTTTTTCCATTGCAGGGCATTGTTTCTTTTATGTCCAGATTTTTTTGGACCATAATCATGTTACTGTAGCTATTACATTCTGAATGAGAGACAATACAAATAAACACACAGTTCACAGAGGACATGCAGATGTCAGTCAGTCTCTGATGTGCAGATGTTTTAGGACCATATGTTACAGAGAGAATCCTGTCAGAGCTGTTCTCTAGTGCAAATCCATATTTGATGAGAGCAGATAAATGGATATATGAGCTCAGCCCTCCTGCCTGCCAAATAACAGTTATAAAGCTCTTTCTTCACATTAAGTTGTTCTATAGATTTCAGGAAGTGAGATATCTCATTTTCAGAAAATTCAAAATTTTCATTTCATTCATCCATTATCAAAATATGACACGTCTGCATTTTACAATGCAACATTTCTCACAGTAAGGTTAATGGTGATCATTTCAAATTTTGTAATTATCAACACATTTTGTGTATTGCGAAATGTAAGTTCCATGCGATGATGTATTTTTACACACTTTTTAAATAGTGCCATTTTTCCATTCTGAGAAGCCCTGCAAAGCATTCTCAAGATTATGTCACAATTTTGCTGTAATGCAGTACAATGTAGGAGTTGCAGTTGAACTGGTTGAACTGCAAGATGCTGATCCACATATTGGCTCATAAAGGATGTTGAATAACAGTTTAGTTCAGAAGTCTTCATCTTTAGATTATCTTTAAATGTAACATTCATATTTTGATGTGGTAGTGCATTTATAAAAGGAAACTTGCTTAACAATACAAACTACAGCTTACGAAATTACCACCAAGTTGAATCACCACTGACTATTTCAACAATAAATTAAACAATAAAACCTTTGAGCTTCTCTAAAAAGCCTTCCAGATAGTGTTTTGTAAAATATACAATTTTCTCAATCTCTTATCGTTTAAGTCAAAGCTTGTAACAATATGGAATTTGAGAAATAAATTATATAGATTGAGCAGTTAAGCTTTGTTTTATAGCTCAGCTTATCTTTACCAACACAGAGTGCCAGCTTATCCCCCTTTCTGAGTTTACCATCACTCATACTACTAGAGATCATCATGTGATGGGATCATGGCCCCATGGGGCAATGGCCCCTTCCCTACCCCCCTAATACCGGCGCCATTGCTTGGACCACACCCATCTTTGAACTCAGCCTACATTTTGATCTCAACTACACACCTGTAATGTTTTGTGACTGCATCTTGCACGTTGGCGACGCTATTGCGGTGACAATATCTGGCTGCAGATAGACAGAACCATCTGGCAAAGTACTCATTCGCTTCTGTGGTCATTCCTGCTACAGTAGGTGTTCACAGGACGACATTTTGCCATGATGACACACACACACACACACACACACACACACACACACACACACACACACACACACACACACACACACACACAGTCTCACAAGTTGAGGAACCAACATTGCTGTCACAACCATCCCTTGGGATTTTAGAAGTGCTGATCCATATGCCAACCCCCTCACACTCTGCTGCAAACTGCATGAGGATATAGTCTGAAGGACATCATCTGCAAATAGTAGAGCACTGAAATTCTGAAAGTTTTCTGTGCAGCTTTGTAGCTGGTTTCCCTCCAAGGAATACTACCCCTCCTATTTATTTTAATTTATTTAAATAACCAAGTATTCCTGCTTGAATTTTTGTTGGCCCTCTACAGCTGTAACCCCTTGGATCTGTCACTACCTCTCCCCACACAAACAGTTCTAATGTCATGCTTATATTAACTGTATGCAGACATTTGAGCCTAATAAAAACAGAGATCTAAAATTGGTTCACTTATTTTTCTTTCTGTTACATCAGCCCTGTGCCATTTAAAAACCGCTGGATCTGCATTATTTTGTCAAACACTGACTGCGCTATGTGAGTCTTGCTTGCTTGATCTCTAATGCATGAATGCTCAAAAATTGAAGTCAGTCGTCTGATCCCCAAC
The DNA here is from genome assembly GCF_031162955.1 of Sander vitreus. NCBI lineage: Eukaryota > Metazoa > Chordata > Actinopteri > Perciformes > Percidae > Sander > Sander vitreus. The sequence continues at coordinate 17,665,285 of NC_135865.1, forward strand.
ACTGCCCTTTCTGCACTTCTATTACATGCTGTATGGTAGGCGCACTTCCTGCCATAGAGCTGGGGCTGACCTCCTAACAAAGAACAGGTTCAATCTGCCTCCCCTCCCCCAACCCGGGAAGCTGATGAGGGTCACATGACCTTTCTAGACAGCACTGAGGAGCAATGGTAATATGTACGGGTGGGGGAAGGGTACTGCGAGTCACACGCATGGATGTATTAAGAGAACAGTTTGTTGTGTCATTATTAGGCTGGGGAAGCGTGTGGAAAGCTCAGTTTGTACCAGGGGAATATCCAGTTTGGTATCTATTCATCATTGTACTCTGGTATCCATTGACATATTGGATTTAGTTCCCTAAGCCCTGCTGCTTTATTTACACTGTACAGAGAATAGGACTGTCAGAGCCAGTCTGGAGTAAATGCTTCACTGTGTGTGTGTGTGTGTGTGTGTGTGTGTGTGTGTGTGTGTGTGTGTGTGTGTGTGTGTGTAAGCTTGTGGCATGAGAGAGAGAAAGCAAGCCTTTACTCACTGTAACCTCCCCCTCCTCCCACTGTCTTCCTACCCTCCCCCTCTGCAACCATCCACACAGGCCAGAGAGATGCAGGAGGCTTCTGTTATGTCATAGCCTACAGAAGTATTTTCCAGACAAAGCAAAGCAGAATGAAAGATTAAAAAAAATCTGTATATTCAGGTGCAAATGCTTTGGTTTAATAAGCAAAGCAAAGTACAGTAGATGTAGCAGTTGACAAAGTGGAGCTCCAATGAACCATACAGTATGCAAGCTGCTACAAAAATGCTGTTTATGTAGCCTATCACACTTGTAACTGAGTCAAGATCTCATCTGAGTGTTTAAAAAACGTGTCACTTGAGGACAACACGCAACACATTCTCACCCCCATTGCGTCAAAAGCGACGCCTGGGCAGGTGCCTTTGGCATTTGTTATTGTATTTAGACATATTTTATATTTAGACGCACTTGTTCGGGACTCTTGGCGTCGCTTTTTGACACCCTGGGTCGGGACGTACGTTTAACTGACATGCGGCACAAGAACGGGACAGTTCTCGAGCCCCGCCGAAAACGTGCGCAAGCTAGAAATAAGACAGACGCCTATTTTCCAACACGCGACACACAAGCGTGTTGGAAGCGTTTCCAGGCAAAATAGAATACGAAAAGATGTTTATATGTCATTTTGACACAAATACATTTAATAAATGACATTTTGATGTTTGAAAGTCTCTAGGTTTTGGCATAAATGCAGATATAAATGTAATTTAAAAAAAAAAAATAATTATCGATTTTCAAATATTGCACCTGTCAATACAGAACAGAATATTCTGTAACCTATTTTGCCGTCAATACTGCAGACGTTGTCTTTGCTGTAATCAAAACAAGGAAAGAAAGAGGGATGCTGGACTGCAGGATATTAACATTTTAACAATTAAGCAAAAATCTGTTGAACTCCTTTTTAAATTGTATTTCAATTGGCTTCTGATAAAACAATAACATGGACTTTATTATCTCAGGACAGGGAATTGAAATATAAAAATATATATATCGTGCAAACAAAAAATATTGACAAAATAAAGTTGAAGAACACGCTATTATTTCATTTTATCAATGAGAAACATACATGTGTACAGACAAGGATAGCAGAAGCAGTGCCGCGTCAGACACGTTTCTGGTATGCAAAGACATAGAAAACGCCACGCAGCCGCCACACAACAGAAACGCCAGGCCAAGGGTCAGTATTTTACAAGTTGGAAGTGAGAACGGGCTGTTTAGGAATCTGCATTGCTCCCCCCCCCCTTCGTAATCAAATTCCTTTAACAGAACAGGGGCAGGGAGAGAAGGCGGGAAAAGCAGACAGATGTCATAGATTCAAGGGTTGAGGAGAGAGGTCAAGGGTTGGTGACCTGGGCATCCAATAGACTCGCCTTCCCTTTCCTCCCCCTCCGGCACAATGGCAGTCATTGACTTTGCAATGCTTTTTTCCTACAGTGACATTTAAATCCTTTTATGATACAGTTTTAAAACTTCCCGCTCAAGCTGCAGATTGCTCAGAAGCTACATGTTCTTAAGTTTATCAGTATTTTGTCCTGTTTAATTTTTGATGACAAAATCCAACCAAAATGCTCGAAATGAATAGGCCATGGACAGACATTTTCAGACATATTCACATCAAAAGAATAGTGTGTCACACGCAGTTCAGATTCAGATGAGATCCCCTGTAAAATGGTGAATTGTTATTTACAATTTTTGTAAAGATCAACTAAACAAGATATTACATGTTAATTATATAATGTAATAAGTGCTGATTGGCTAATTGTGTATTTCCTTTACATTATGTAATTTGGACATATCCAGACAGTGTGTTAAAATGGTTAATGCTGATGTAGAAGATGAATGGAGGTCTACAGCATAACGTCACAGATGAGTTTCCATGGAGACCATTGTTTAAATCTTAAGATGGTCCTGCTACAGCAGGTATCACAATGTATTAATTTAGTAATTCAATTAGATAGCACGATGGTGGGGAGTTGTGCAACAAATCCTTTGTACCCAAATACCCCAATATTTACTTTATTTATTTATTAAATCCCACTGTTGTTGTGCTGATAATAACACCATTCACTTTAGTGATGTTTATAGTGGATCCTAATGGACTGTGGAAAGGTCAACTCAAATATTTCCATGCCTAAAACTAATTATTATTATATTTGTTTACCTGACATTCCAGCCCAATGTATTCCTTTGACTTATTTTTATAAGTTAATGTAAGTAATATTAGTAAATAATATGTTATGTGTTGAGCTACCTCAAAATAGATTTATAGAAACCAGGCTATTGAGCTTTGCTGAAAATATAGGGCAGGGTTAATTTTTTAGTTTACAATCCGAGGGCGTTATAAAACATTCCTGCTGTATGATTTCTAGCCAGGAGAATCTCACAGGAGCTGTGATGTCCCAGCGACACTGTATTGTTAGCTTAGAGGCTGGGGGATGGGCATGTCTGCTGTGCAGTGTGATCACTGATTTTAGCCTCCTGCTTTGTCATAGCAACATAATGCTGTGTAATGGGCCTCCACTCAGCTAGACACCCACTGCTGCATTGTGACATGTCGCTCTACATAAGCACTCTCCTGACCTCCAGGTTCAAGGGATGACATTTGAACAAGGCGGTTATGTTTCTGGTTGTTCCCTCTGGAAATAAGTAATGATGACAACAAGAAACATGTGGCTGAGAATGATGGGGTGGTTGTATAACAGACAGGAAAGAACAAACGGTGTTATCACACATTCTGATAAAAGTCATTCATATGGGAGATGTCAAGCACCTTGTGGTTGGATATGTAAAGTGATTCAGAGAGCATTACCACCTGTTAACATTTTCCTTTCAAATTAGGTCATAAAACATGAAAAATCCATGTGGAAAATCCAAAAGAGTTGTGTGCATGTGTCTGTATGCAAATTCATTTAAATGTGTCAGTGTATTTGAACGCATACGTGTGTGTGTGTGTGTGTGTGTGTGTGTGTGTGTGTGTGACAGACATAGAGAAAAAGAGATTTCATTGAGTTTCAAAATGTGTTCTATTTTCCATCATCTCTGATAATTGTTTGTCTCAGACGAGAGCACAAAATCCCCCTGATAAATTCCCCATTGTTGGGTATTAATGCTGGATCATCTCCTGGAAAATATTGTGAGAAAAGAGAAAGTGAAGGGAGGGAGGGAGGGAGGGAGGGAGAGGTGTTAAAGCGCTTGTCTGGACCTTAAAATTAGTCTGTGGACACATTGCCATCTAGTGGTGCAAAATGGTACAGTACCTATTGAAAATCATTGAGATTATCCTCATTTGGATAGTGTTTGTCTTTATACTGTATATAGAGTTGAAACCAGTGCTGTTTCATAACTCCCTCATCCTCGTCTCCTCTGCGTCTATTCATTATATTTAATCTGAAAATAAACACCAGCACACAGCACAAAAAAGCTGCAGTTATGATCATCCGGCCTGCTAACAACCACCAAGGGATACTCAGCTGTCAGTCAACCATCACTGTCTAAACTGAAGCCAAAATGTAACTTCAGCTCTGAGTGGGTGGTTTATATGTGAATAACAGCTTGTACTGGACTATCGTTTTCCACCATTTGCACAACGCTGCATTGTTTTGCGTTGTGGTGAAAGAAAGAACATATTTCATGCAGGCATCTATTTAGAAGTCCTCCAAGCCAAGTAGGTTTTTCCAACCTCATATACAAGATAAATATTTTCACAAGGAATGTTAGAAATTCTTGTGAACACACCATGAGTGAATAGACAAAAGAGTGACTGTAAAGCGGAAGGTTATTTTTTTTTTTTTTTTAAATCTATCAGTGAGACAGCCTATTTAAAGATATTTTCCACATACTATATTTTATTAGTTTCAAGACATAACCACCCACTCATGGTTCATCTAAAAGGATAGCAGTGTACAGCATCACAGGAATAAAGGCATAACTCAAGCTATAAAAGAGCAACGTCAAGTCATTGACCAAATCAGACACAATGTATAGAAGGCACATCTAAATCCAAATTATGAAGCATACAGTAATAATATCAATAATCATCTGCAAGAGATCCTGCAACACACAGCAATTTTTTTAATTTATATTCTCTTTGTGGCTTACATATCAATACTGAAGGAAAATAATCTGCTGACAAAAGAAGATTTCTAAACAAAATGCCTTTTTAAAATTGATTTGTCTGTGTGTGTGTGTGTGTGTGTGTGTGTGTGTGTGTGTGTGTGTGTGTGTGTGTCCCAAGGACAGGGATTTATTAACTTGGCATGTGCTGATTTCAGTGTTTTCTGCCTCTACTTTGTGGATGAAACTGTCTCTTAAAGATAAACCTTATGTTTTATTTAGCATTGGCTGCTGATTTGCTTGAAGCCATTTTCCTAGTATTACTATCACTTTGGAAATTAAATCATAGCATGTGCAGATTAAGCAATGATAATGTCAGGTGTGGTGGAATTATAGACTCACAGCTTTGGCTGTCATCGAATGGTAGATCTTTGAACTTTCTGCTTAATCTATGAACAGGTGTCAACCTGTTCTGAAGCAGGTGAAACATAAAAATACATTACAAATGCAACACTATTAGAAAGATCTATGTGCCTATTTATTGTGTGTGCCCTTTCTTAACACACTGCTTGTGTCCATGATTAGAACAAAGGAACAATGGCTCTAGATGTTTATATTCAAAAATACACAAAATGTATATAAAAACATCCACATTATAACTGCACTTCCAGTGCATAATACTTCAGTTATTCATGTTGAAATACTACCTTCATCGAAGCTAATATCCTACTCTTTTGTTTGCTAGTGTTCACAACAAAAGGTGGTCGTCTCCTGTGATCCGGGTGGCCTCTCATCAAAGGTGTGAACTATGAGTCCACCTGCACCTTTAAGGATCAAAGATACTCAAGTGTTTGATCACCGTACACCTTCTTTCTCAGGAGAATGCAGGCTGAAAACCGATACTGGTGTGTTGTCTTTTGAGATGCCTTTTGTCAGATCGTGTGATAGAAACCCACATTTTTGCAGCTCTAGGATTGCAGCCGGTCCATCGCCACACCAGCATATCCAGGCATCTCTCAGAATACCAACTAAAGAGGGAGTGAAGAGGCTGCAGTGTAACCAAGGGTGCTCTTGAACACAACTAAAAGGAATATATACTATCAGTTCCTGGTTAGCACTGAACATGGGGATATTAAATGGCTAGTCTATATCCATGACGTTCTACTCATTTAGGCTGGATATCTGTTGCCTTGGGCTTCCTTTGTGTTGGCATTTTAAACTCCGGTTGATTTATAAGGACTATGGTTAACCTTTTCTCAGATCTCTGCAGGGTAAATCCAGACAGCTAGCTAGACTATCTGTCCAATCTGAGTTTTCTGTTGCACGACGAAAACAAGCTTTGAATGTACACGTTCCACCAAAACAAGTTCCTTCCCGAGGCTATTTTGCAGAGGCACCATTGCTCCGTAGAGTGCTTAGCGCCGCCCAGGACGACTGTGATTGGTTTAAAGACATGCCAATAAACCAGAGCACGTTTTTCTCCCATCCCGGAATGCTGTGTGGACTCGGCAGACCCTCCTCCGCAGCGCTGTGGAGGAAGGTCTGACAATGCGAGACTATTGATTGGCTGATGTTTTTTGTGAAAAGGGGCAAATTGAGCCTGAAAATTGGGGTATGAAAATAAGAGAAAGGTTATAATAGAGATAGTGTGGAGTGTTTGACTGGAAATTAGAATTTAAAAAATCAGCCACTGGTTGAGCCACTGGTTTGTGTTCAAATATGTGTTAAATTTTAAGCAATATCTTCTAAACCAATCACATGAAGGCATAAAGACTGGGTGCACCATGCAGGAAAAGAACTGTATGCTTTGTTGTGTACATGTTTTATTAGCTCATGAGCCAGTTTATGTACATCCAGGTCTATTTACATAGGTAAATACATGTTGTTAATGGTGAATAATTGAAAAATATAGGTGTGAATTAATGCAGTGATGTGATTTACAGATTAAATCCAGTCAGACAAACATTCCCTCTCTAGATAGTTTTATAGTCTGAATTCACAACTGGCAGAGACCTTTCCCAGTCAATGAAAGCATGGCGTCGGAGGGGTACGTGTCCCACAGACTGCAGGAGACATCAGGACCGCACACAGACAGTGTGTTTCCTTCACTGCACACTATAAAAAAAACCACCACACATGGCTGTAATAAGCCAACAAATTAAGCCATTATACTGTTTTTAAGGTACACAGACATCCGTGTTTAAATATTTTAAGAGTGGCAAGGGATTGCTCTCACCCCAAGTTACATTGTGTGTCTGAGACCACCAGGGAAATGATCACACATCCATCTTATCATTAGCGAGCTGTGAGATGATTTGTATGATAAATAGCCATACTTTTGCAAAACTATGACAGGCCAGTGCTCTCATTACAGCCGTCTGCCTACTCTCACCGGGAGGATGTTGAGTATTCATGAATGACATGGGAATTTGTGTCTGATGGGAATTTTTTACTTGATTTCATAATCCCCATCATAGAGATGGCATCTGCTGTTCAGGATGTGCTAATATGGGCACATTACAGTTATGGTTGAGGCATGGGTCGAACTATTTTGGCACAATGCGTAATTGGCCCCCGGCAAGATGGTGACTTAAGCCAAATGTAATGATGGTGTGCAAATGTGTGTTCACTCCCACTCTGCACACAGTTTAAGAGCAACATCTATAAAACTTCATTATGCTGCTGCTGTAATGGGGTTGAGGGAAGTACTCCATGAGCTGACAAAAGCAGGAGTGTCTTGTAAACCCTCGAGGGAACTTTCTAATTAAATACTCACTTTTTAACTCCAATAAATAGCGAGGATTTCAAGCTTTTCCTACGTGTCATATTTTCTCCATACCTCAGGCCAGAAGTTGAGAGTCCAGCTTGAGGAATTTAGTCAGGATGGTTTTAATGGTTTTCCGAGTAGAGTTGTTTTTCCAAGCTACTGTTAAACTGGGAGGTGAGAGGTAAAGGGAAAGGGCTTCCCTGGGATGTTGGCAAGCTTCACGATGGCCATATGTGAGGGTTTGATACAGAAAATCTGGCTCCTCCACATTTCTGACGAGTTGTGTCATCAGTAGATGGCAGTAGGGCTAACCCTTATGCTTAGTAGACAGGTGTGTACCTGGCTTTCCATTGTACATGACGTGTGTATATATCGTTGGGGCATTCTTATGAAGTCATGAGCTGGTACTCTGCCAAAAACTGAATGAATGAATAAATGAAAGGAAAAACAGGAGCAAATAAAATAAATAAATAAGCACAATATTTTTAGCACACATATTTTTTTTTCCGTGTTCCTTGGCCCAAAAGTAAATTCATAGTAATCATTTGTTATTTACCTTTGACTAAGATTTCTGAAAGCAACGTTTGTATTAAAGGGCACTCCACCGATTAAACTCATGAAGTTCTGTTTTGTTCTGGAGCTTTCCAAAAAAGTAACCCTGATGATGTAATCGAGGTTATCGCTGATTGGACTTGACACTTGAATTAAATATCAGAAAGTCTGCATTACAAACTTGACATGTGGAGTGGGCAATAAGAAGGCAGGGGCCCAGCTAATGAAATATGTTATGGAGATGCATTATGAGAATTGTAAGATTTCCATACTAGGGAAGTAATAGTCAGAATGCCTCTGCCGCTTTGATGTTTACCATGCATTCTTTAATCTGTCTCTTGTGAGTCCCACAACTTTATGAATGTGAAATACTAAGTTGCTGTAGTACCTCTTTAATTAGAGTCAGACCTTCAACTCATTAGGTATATGTAAGGAGGATAGATAGATAGATAGATGGATAGATAGATAGATAGATAGATAGATAGATAGATTGATCGATCGATAGATAGGTAGGTAGGTAGGTAGGTAGGTAGGTAGATAGATAGAGAGAGAGGTAGGTAGATAGATAGATAGATAGATAGATAGATAGATAGATAGATAGATAGATAGATAGATAGATAGATCGATCGATCGATCGATCGGTAGGTAGGTAGATAGATAGATGATAGATAGATAGATAGATAGATAAATAAAAGGTAAAGGTAAAAAACAAATAAAAAAACATAACTAATTAATAAACTACAATAGAATAAGTCAGAGTAACACTGGACAATATGCCTAGTATTATACACTGCACATTAGTACTGCATGTAGTAATCACATTATAATCACTTATTTACTGCAGCTCATTCCATGACTGATTAAATATTGCAAGTTGATTATAGATCAGAATTTCCATTCATACATCCTTTTCTTCCTCCTTGTAGGCCTGCTCACTGACAACGTGCCCATGCTTTGAATAGTGTGTGCAGGTCTATGCAGCAGTCTACCTGCTTTAACGCTCCTCGTGTCTGTCAGTCACCACGCGATTCTCCAATCGCAGGGCACATGAGCCCGTGACTCCTCCCCAGTGTATAATTGAAGTTTCTTTAGTTTCTCCGGCGGAGCCTGCACGCAGTATTGTCCGATCCGTGGAGGGATTAAATACACAACCTCGGGACCATGTTTTCTAGGAGCCTGAATGTGTGTGTGACCCTGTGTTTGTGGATTACAGCGTTAATGAGCCCGGGAAGTGTGTCCGCGAGGAAGCAGGACGACTCTTTCTTCACTGCCAGTATTTACCGAGCAAGATGCGCTTCGAGATGCCTCAGCCTGCACATCACTCGCATCTCCGCTTTTTTTAAGCACTCTCAGGTATGCTACGAGCATGTGGTCACAGACAATCAAACTTCTGGCGTTGAAAATTAGGAATAAACGCCGTGTTGTATTATTTAATGAATATGTGCTAGTGGAATCCTTCCAACATAAGTCAAACCTGTTTCTCTTGAGCCCATCGTGAAGAGACAGGAGCAGGTCACTAATGGTGCTGCTGAGATAGGCTACTACTTTCTCACTTGTGTTTTCTGTCACTGACAAGGAAATAAGACCCTTTTAAACGGAAAGTGCCACCAAAATAAACATAGCAGTTGCTGAAGCATTTATATGATGGTTTGAGTGGCTTGTAAAGTTGCCACTTATGTCGTAGCCTATATTACTGGTCGTGTGGACGCTTGGAAATGTATCTACTTAACCAAATACAGTATTTTTGAGACTGATGGGTGATGGACGCCTTGTGGAGTCAGTTTCCATTAATCACTGGAAAATGAGACACCCGTTTCGGTCAGTGCAAATGTAATGGACTTAACTCCTGTTATGACTCTATAGAGTGTTACTTTTCTGTTGCCCACTTATTTATAAGGAATCTCATGCATATACAACAGCCTATATTCACAGTGAGAATTTTACACTAGTGTCCCCACAAATCATGTTGTGATGCAGACCTTGCTTGAAGCTACTATGCATTAGCTGTATTCTTTGTATGATTTGGTATGTGGTGTCAGAAGTTGCTTTTCACCCTCCACTGGACACACTGTTCTCTCCCAGGACTCCTAGAGAAAAGGACTGGTCACTGATCCTTCTACCCTCTTGTGCCTTTTCACCAGCTATCTATCTGGTGACTGCTTTTATACTGACTTAATTTGCATCTGCATGGCATGTCTTTCTCAAGGTGCGTTAATGAATCTGTAATTTTTAGAAAACATTGTGGAGTAAGGCAAATTTGTAATTAGGTCTAATGAATCAACAGTGCATTGCTTGTTTCTCTGTGACCAATTTACTTTACTTTGAAAGCACTTATTGATCTGGTAGTTCTTAATGCATGTCTGTGGGACACAGAGACCTACTGCCAGAATCCTGGCAATTTTATTAAGGGGGAATACACCTGGGGTGAGGGAAGAATGTGGTTAACTCCAAACAGAAAATAGCAGTGCTGTGCATCCAAAGACACAGATTGAAAACAGTGTTTCTTAATTCACAACTTGGCAAGCAGTGTTGGGTATTTGTTTTGAGAAGAATCCAAGGGTATATTGCCGCTCTGGGTTGCAAAGTTGGGGAATTATATTAGTCACCAGCTGACAGAGAAGTCAAATAACTGATGGAAGTCTCGCCTCTAATGAACAGCTAATAGTCTATATAATTGACTGCAGAGCCTCGAAGTCGGAGGCAGCCTCTTTCACTGAGGGGGAAATGAGAGGGAGGTGTTTGTCTAAAGAGAGGAGCATTTTTGTGGTCAGTGATAAGCAAGGTTGCTTGAGCAAGCTTGTTGGTCTAAGAATAGAAGGCAATTGTTGATAATCTGCGAGGACTGTCTTATGCACTGTGTTCTCAACAGTCCTTTCATGTGAAAATGGGGGGTCTGCTCAGCTGCAAAAACATATGGCTCTCCTCCCCCCTGCCCTCTACCCCCTGGCCCTGCCAATAAATGCCAGCATCACACCTCATAGGCATGTAGAGGATGCACCCACTGAGCTACTGATGCTGCTCCTCCGAGGTCACCTTCCTGCTAAATGCTGGCATCCAATTGTGCTAAATGTGATAAGCTTTAATGTACTGTTGCTACAACACTGGAGCATGCTCAGTCAGCACAACCTACAGGTGGATCTGCTTCCTCTGCCAGATCTTATTACAGCAACGTGCCGACAGGCAGCAGCTCGGAGCTCCACTCCAGTGATTGAGACGACAGACCTCTTAATTCAACTCGGACATCCTTCAGGGGTCATTTAATACACGATAGGAAAACCAAGACATACAACACTTTCCATTTTAATGGAAATTAAATGCCTGGGCTGTATGTCAAAGTGGTGACATTTGCCTACTGTTTCTTAATATTTTACTGTGTCTACTCAATATCTAGTAATCTATATGGACCACTGCTTATTTTGGTCATGGTACAATAGACAATTTGTCCTCTTAACACATTTTGCAGCTGGAATTTAAAACTTCTGTTTTTCATATCAATTTTAATATTATGATTCTGTGAATACTGGACAATACTTGGAGAATTTAGCACTTGCAGATGTTAAGAACACCCACGCGTCTTTCCTTTTTATGTGGCTGAAACAGAGGACAAATGAGAGACTTTGTTTTAATTGTAGCAATTGTGAATTAGTGTGAAATGGAAACAAGCATGGAGTTGCAGAGTTAGGAAACCCATGGGTCGTCCATTGGTTGGCAGATTTATAGCTACTGCAGATCTATTGATGTAATAGTGTTTCCAAATAGAGATTTATTGACATTTTACTCCACATTTGGGGAACTTGTCACCCCTGTACAATAGACAGACGGCAACACCCAACCATAAATATTAGCCTCGGACACTTTAAAATATTAAGAGCGAGCTGGGAACCCTGTGCAATATTGTATTCTGAAAACATCAGCCTTGTAGTGGATTATTTATGTGGAGACCTGTGAAGCCAAAAACAAGGCGTGTCCATGAGGTCTTGTTATTACATTCATGTCATTAATTTCTAATGTGCTGCACAGTCAATCCTAAGCATCAAGCTTGAGAGATTTGTGTTTTAAGCAAAGGGAAGAAAAAACATTGGAAAATAGTTTTTCCGTGTCCCCTTGTTTTCGCCTTTGATATTAAGTAACCTGCGGTGGAATCAAACCGCAGCCAGTGCTCATGTGTGGAGTTTTTCATTAGCAAAGACAGTGGATGAATAGAGGTCTATGTAGCTTGGCCTCACCTCTCTGTAAATGCTTTCAAACCATGATAGTCCTGTCTGTAAATCTCAGCCTGTTACACCCTGAGCTACTTCATTTGACAAATAGCCTTCATTCTTAAGTGGGGACAACTTTGCACCAGTGTTGTTTGAGATTTCTGAAACAACCTTTCATGTTAACATTGGATGTGCGCTGGACACATTAGTTCACTTTCAGAGCCCCTGTTAAATAATTCAGTTAAAGTGAATACTTGATGAGCATAATGACCACAACCCTCACACCCACTCAAGTCAAAGCCTAAATCTTGAGGCCTTTTATTTTAGTGCTGTATATGTGCCCTTAAGGATCAGTTATTTTGGTGTTGCCTGAGGACCCCTGGGCTGTCAAAGGACACACAAAGACACCAGGCTGTCCTTTGAAGTTCTGTCTCCTGTTAACTTAGCCAGAAATGAAGGTCTCATTGACCAGCAGTATTTTCCCAGTAGTGTAAAGCTGGAAAACATATTGGCAAGATAAGAAGGAATTGAAACACAATTCACCTGTGTAATCTGAGAGCCATTTAATCCAAATCAGAGGCTCATAGGATAGAAAAAGATTTCCATTTTCAAAAGGTGGAATGTTATCCTCAAAGATAAAAGGTTGTTTTGTCCATGTTCCCCTCAGTTGTCTAGACAATACAACACGCCCCTGGCCACCTGCTATGTCGTCTCAGCTGCCAAAATGTATCTCTGTGATAAATCCCCTGTTTACATGACTCCACCGGTGTCACTAACAAAGCAGAGAGTACACCTTAGCCACACATTCATATACCACTGTCTGGTATCCTCTCCTCGACCCCATCACACAGGAGGATATCTGGACAGCATTCATTCACTGGAGTCCTTGACAGTCCTCAGCACTGCATAATGTTCAGACTGCAGAGGAATGTCATGGTGAGTCAGAGGGATGAAGTTCTGACCTATAATTATTCCCCCGTTGGTCCCTGACATGGTGGGGTCAGGCCTGGACAGCTGGGGCAACGTCCTGCTGAGCTTCTCTTCTACAGTGATGCTGTCACACAGCAAAATTAGCTCCTCTGTGGATCTGGCCCTGTCGCCAATGATGGATGGGTGAAGAAAGGTGTCAAAAACAGGATTGATGATTTAGAACATGGTTTAGAGTTGTGACAATCTGTATAAATTATCCAGAGGCACTGGCTGCCAGTGTAAATGTCAAGGTTTTATTTACAGCAAGTCATCCATGGGGGGTTTGACTAGGTTGGATTGATCATTTTTTATAAGTTAGCGAAGTCCACAAGGTTTTTAATCATGGGATACAGTACTCAAAGATGTACTAGTGAGGAATAATTCATATTTTAATCAACATTTGGTCAAGCAGATTGAAGGAGCACTACTACACAGAAAAGGGCAGAAAACTTGCTCATGCACTCTCAACTCTTCAGCCAAATTAGCGCTCATTTCTACTTCATTTGGTAAGAAAATGAAACAACTATTCCTAGTCTCCTTGGCGCTGAGACTCATATTTTTTTTCATCTTTATCTGCAGTTTTTTGTTGAAGAGATTCTACTAAGACATGACTATACAATCATGGATTGCTTTGAAGCCATTTGACCATTATCCTTGATGCTAAAAGCACAGCACTTACTGGTACTGGATGTCAAATTAAACCCTTTAATGATAAGTTCTCTCCTAAGGTCTCGTGGGAAATTTCTTCTGGATTACATTGTTGGAAAAGGCTTTGAACTTGACATTGAACTTAAGCAGACTTTTTGCCTGCAGACTCCTAAAGTTTGGCTGTATCCTACGGCTACGTTGATTTCATGCAGAAGTGCAGGAAACATCCAAAAGGGAAGTTCAGATTCAGGTCATTGGCTAGAATGAATTTTTATCAATGAAACTCTAAACTCAGAGCCTCTGTTTAGAATATTTGCATTTGATTTTGTATCACTTAATCAAAGGTTTAGAAAACAGGTGGACAAAATATCTGCTATTTCAGTGTTTTTATAACATCAACCTAAATATCATATTTTCTGATAGACATCACATCCAAACATTTAATCTCTTTCATGTTGACCAACTGGTCATTTATTCTGAAGCACTAGCCTTGCACTTGCCATCCAAGCACAATTATGTTTGCAGTGGATGACAGCATAATTCCTCGCCCTAATGGAATTCAGGAAATGGCCACTTGCACAAGCCATTTACCCCCACTGGTCTTTCGCTCGACAACTCCCCATATTTACACGTAGATGATTTATAAATACGTAGCAGCTCTATTAGGACCAAATGTTTGCCTTGCTGAAGCACACAAGGAGGCACTTCCATGGCAATTAGAGGAAATTGGCACTATCTGCAGTCTACACAGCAATGCTGACATCAGTTCTCGCCTCAGTTACCTTGGGGATGTCTGTTGAGAGATCAAACGGGTCCCCAGAAAAGCTGAGGTCACCGTGCTGCTGAATCTGCAGGCCCCTGGCCCTGGTGCCGGTGACCCCACTTTCCTGCTTAGGTTACATGTACTCAGCATGCAAAGCTGACTCTTTGAAATGTGTCTAGCGTTCACATTATTGTTACTCCAAAACGCCTTGACTTAGGGGAAAGTTGTATTAAGATGTATTGATAGAAGAGGAGAAGCTCAAAGCCACATATTCATTTGATGAATTGATAACTAAATGTATTTTTTCTGATGACTGATGATATTTTCCCTTCTCTTTTACAGAATAATGGATCATTGGTTTGGTGCCAGAATCACAAGCAGTGCTCCAAGGTAGTGTGGTTTCCCTTCTTCCCTGAATGAGACACAAGCCACATACATGCCTCATTATCGGATCATAATACAACATAAAGTGTGCGAGTCACGACAGGGCTAGTTTTGTCATGCCTGCAGGAATCACTTCGAGAGCTGTTGACATAGACTTTCATGAAAAAACTCTTTTCAGGTAGTCCTTACTTCAGCTTCAATTGATACTTATTGGGATACAATTAAATACAACTAAATATAAAATTTTAAGTTTAATGCATTTAAATGGAAGCAAATGTATGAACGCAAACCATGATTGTTTTTCCTACTCGTGTCATTTGGAATTTCAGTAGGATGTATTACACTACGCCTCCCGCAGGGCTTGTTTGTGTTTCGTGCCCTGTCCCAAAGAAGGTTGATACAAAGCTGGTGTCGACAGCTCCTCTGAAAAGATGGCGCTGACATATTCTATCAGACTCTCCCGGAGCTGTTGACATGGCCCTCAGAGATGTGCCGTATAGACTGTAGACAGAGAACACTACAGAGCTGAAACAAGGATGATGATACGCTAGCCAAGTAGAAATCTGAACAATGCTCTCTGTAGCTGTCAGAGACTCTCATCTCCTCACACACAGACCGTGAAACAAGGATTCACTACTGTTTGCCCATAAGGACTCAAAGTAGGGCATAGACAACACATACAGTATACATTGTCTGAATAAAATACAGGAAGTATGGTATTGTCGTGATGACAAATTAGATGTAGTGCTAGTATGTGTTTATTGTTTTTTTCTCAAACGTCCACAGACCTTGGTGTACATAGAGGAATGCATGCTGAGAATTTGGGCAAATCACAGTGTTGCAGTGCTGGTGATTAATTGGAAATTCAGGAAAATGCTGATTTTTTCCCCCGCATATGCTTACTTAACATGGCCTCACATTTGGTGTACATATTAATCACAATCAGTGTCTAGTATCAACTGCCTCACAAAATGAACCTTTGTGTTTGATTTCTAAATTCCTCTTTTGAATTTCAAATTGTTTCCTTGGCAATTTGCATAAAGCCTGGGATACAGCAGAACCATTGGTCTTTGTGCTTACATCTGCAAATGTGTAGGTTACTAACTTCCCTGACCCAACCTAGCAGATGTTTACAACAATATTTAATCTGTTGTACTGAATGTGTATTATTCTGTGTAAATTGTAAACTGTCATATTGTCTTATTTCTATGATTAAGTCCTTATTATTGAACTCTATGCGGTAATGTAAGTGTCTCAATGGAGGCAAAACACAATTAACTGTCCCTTAAACAAGAATATGTGATCAAGAATATGTCATTTATGTTATCTTAAACCTTCTGTGACACGTTTAAAGTTAATGTATAGGCACTTAAGATTGCAAACCTCTTTTGTATTCACCATAATGCTGTGAAACGTGTTTCTCTCCTTTCCACTGTGATGGCCAACATTGGCTCTTGGCACTAGTCATTCCCCAGTCTTTCGGCAGAGTTTTATGTTTGAAAAAGGCTTTTGCTGGCTGTGAGTCCAGTATAGCATACTGTTTTCATAATCACCTAGCTAAAATTTGCTCAAACTCTGCAAATGTCCCAAAACTCTTTAATAGACTTCTTGTTTTTCCTTGCTATAACAAGCATGTCAGTTAGCACTTCTTTATCCTACTGGTAGGTTGTAAATAAATGAGGCTGGATTTGATGTAAGTCCATAAAAATAATGATGCTTGTGTTACTGCTGCACAAATGTGGTGTTATGCTGCACTGCCATTCCAAATTGTTTCAAGGGCTCTCTGAATTTAATTAATTCAATTGTGTCCTAGGTTTTAGGTTCAGCCATTCAGGATGTGGGCAAGGGCATGGTGCTGAAGTTTAATTTGCGGCCAGAAGTCAATATTTTGGTTGCAAACACCACCACACTTCACTTCCACATCAATGATTCGAGTGCACACTCAGGTCCTGTGTGTAGTGTGTTAAAACACAGAGCTATTGTGGCCACTTTAACAATTGTACCAAATGGGCCCATGCTGTACAGTGGTTCCCTGTGAATAGCTCTACAGCCGCTGATTAGCCTCTTCACTTCATGAACAGCACACAGTCAAACAGAAAGACAAAGGCAGTGGCTCCCGGGGTGTGCGTTAGGGCAGAAAGCCTGTCCACCCAGAGCTCTGTTAAAGAGCCTTAGAGAGCTCCCTGCCTGTGAGGAAAATGTGAGGAAAGGGCTGCTTAATAATTTAGACAAAGATGCTGTGACCTCGTCCATCTGTCTGCGTTTAAGGAAATCAAAGCCTCCCGCTTCCGTTTGTGAAGACAAAGTCATCCTGGTCATCTCGTATGCAGTGTCCAGAACCGGCCCCCCTCTCAGTGTCCCCATTGTCATGTTAATTAACCTGCTTGCCCTCTCTCCAGAGCAGAGCGAGGTGGCATTTTGAAGAGCTGGGGAGTAATTATCATGCCATAACACTGGACCAGCAGACAAACTCCATTCACTGGGGAGACGCCAGGAGAACAGACAGCAGGCATTTCTTTCTTTGAGCTATTGTCATTAAGTCTCCCTACTGTTAGAGCTCCCCCCTTAAGGAGTTTGGATGTGTTCCCTGAAAGTTTTCAAAACTCCAGGGTGTTCATTCTTTTTCTGCTGGCGCAAAGAAAATAGATTTTGTGCGTGTGCATGGGTGCGTGTGCAGAAGCTGTCCACATTCAGAGAATGGCTGATATTAGCAGGGTTTGCTTTTCCCCCATGGGAGTGATCTAAGCTCCAAATCAAATGCAAGGATTGACTTAAGGCAGCTAAATGCCGGTCTACAACAAAGCGGTGCGCTGCATTACTCAAACTTCTCTCAGGGAAGGAAGAGAAGAAAGGACATGTGCATTATGCCTGGATACGTTGGCCTGTGGTGAGTTATTGGAACGTGGCCATCACTTATAATTCCTGAGAAAGAAAAGTGTCATATTGTTCTTGTAAACACAACGAATATCCTCATTTCTTTTTTTAAATCCGGATATTTTTTCCTCTGCTGAGACTGATCTCTCGATGAATTAAATTGAGTGGTGATTACTGAGTTGAAGAGAATTAAATCACCAGACTGTAATAAAACATCTTTTAGCAGCAGGGAGATGTTGACTTTGCCTTGTATTTCTCTAAACCTGCCACGTCCCTGCCCTTTTATTTATCAAGGCTTTCCAGAGGGAATGCTTTAGACAGCAACAATGTCTGGTCGCCATTTGACAGCAATGAGTCGAGCATGCCTTTCATAGATTTCTAACATATCCCAGGTGGCTCTTTTGAGTGCTCTTTCCTACCAATCACACCCTGAGCTGCACACACCAGTGCAAGAATAAGAAGTGTTTACTCTTTTGGATTACATGGGCCTTCGTCTTCACATGTCGGAAGCCGTTTTGCCTGAATAACAATCACTGGAATGCTACTATGTCTCATTCAAAAGTCTTTCTTGTCAACCCCCCCTTTGCCAAACCCCACATTTTCTCACGCCAAATAAAGTGGTCAAACTTCCCATCAGTTGTTCTGTTTTTCTGGGTCAGTTGAACCTATAAAATTAACTTGGAGTTCTCCGCCTCATTCTTCAGTTTATATGAATCTTAATTAAAAACAAAAATAACAGTCATTTTCACTATATGCATTTGTGTAGTCATCTTTTCTTTGGCGGTAGGTAGTATATTTTGAAAAGATGTGATAAAGTGTGTGCTGGTTGGTAGGTTTACAGCTGGGCATGGCTGGGATTAGAAAGACTTCAAAGCACCTTTTGGTCATGCTGAGGCCAGACGTTCGTCTCACCTGCCTGTGTTAGCCACATTACCAGCACCAACACCTCAAAGCAAGCTGGACTAGAATCAATCTGTCAACTGGGCAGTGTGTCTGGATTGCCTGTCAGTGGAGCTACAAATCACTGGATAGTGTACAATTTGAGAAACAGTCTTTGCTAGTTGGACTTAATTGATTTTCTAATTTCATATACAGTATATATATATATTTGGAAGTCTGAGGTGGTGGAGATTATGTGAAGAGCCATCACTGTACTTTTTCTGAAGCCTTTCTTTAAACTTTATCTAGTTTGAAGCAGTGTGAGTGTTTGTGTGTGTGGGTGGCGGAGGAGTGTGAAGCAGGGCTGGTCAGTCCCAGCAGGAAGGACCTGATCTGGACATGGTTGTTAAGTTTCATTGGCCAAAGGGGGGGTCGCTTCATTGGCTGCTATCTGTGGAGCTCATTATTCACATGGTGGGTGGCAGAGAATGAAAACCCCCACAGCAGAAAACTAAACGTGGCCACAGGAGAGGAGGCAAAGAGGCAGTGGAACTGCAGTTTAGACTTCTTCAGCAGTGAAAGCTCACACCTAAAGCTACTCTCTGCAGGGCTCTATGGTGAATATGTGAGTGATGAGCACTCCATGAAATCGTCCATGAAGAAATGCACTCAGTGTCTCATACCAACCTGTGTTTTTATTGATACCACAGAGCAGAGGGGCCTTTTTTAAATAGTTGCCATTTATTTTTTGAGATAATCAGAATGTTCACGTTCTCTCTATCAGAAGGGATTTCATTCCCTTGAAGGATTAATGTAATCAAAGCTGCTGTGAAATCTTCTTTTGAGCAATAATGACCAGTCACACTGAGACAATCTGCTGTCATCCAAAATGTTTATTCTTTTTTTGAGGATGGATTGGCTGAACATCATAGATTACAGCACACTTTTCAGGTTGACTTTGCTGTCTTTTTCCTCACAAACTAACGTGTTCAAAGGTGCTAAAGCAGGACATTATTCCCACTGATTTATTTATGGTCTATGTTAATAAATCGTTACAGAACAAATCGTGCCAACTGTCACATTGATGAAGGGAAGATTAGACTGTAAGAATCTTAAAGCTGATGTACTAAGTAGATGTGGGTTTATCAATTTATTCCAGCTCCACCAAAGCTGCTGCATCCCGCAGAGAAATCCCATAGATTGTGTGTGTGTGTGACAGTTTCAGGACGATGGAAACCAGAAAGTGTGTCAAAGACTCTGTGATCGACATCTCCTTAAACCTTTGCCATGGACTTGGGTACTTCAGCAGAGTCATTTCTACTTCAGAGTTCCAGACTGTGCATGTATCAGCGATGGAAAAAAACCTCTTCTTTTGATCCTTTTGTTTGTTTTCAGTATAAATCCAAAAGTCTTCCCACTCAGCTTGCCCAGGTTTGCCCTCTCTTTGCACGGTCTTTGATCTCAGCTTTTGAAATGCATATAAAAGAGAAATCAATCATCACATCAGACCCATGGAAAGCATTGTATCACTGTTATTGGGCTGCATATTATTTCTCAATCCGTACGTGCCATCCTGGGGTCCGTTTCAGAAAGCAGATTTAGTGAAAACTCTGAGTTTGTTAACCCTGAGATGTGGGAAACTCTGGGTTTTCTGTTTCAGAAAGGGAGGTTAATTAAACCTGAGAGAGAGGGGGGTAACTCCAGCACGTTTTAGAAAGAGAGGTAACTTAACCTCAGAGTCAGTTACTATGGTAACGGAGTCTGTGAACCTAACCTGGTCGGGAGCAGGTTTTCTTCAAGAAACCTCGAGTTTCTCTCAGTCTCCTCCCTCTGACACAGCGCACGTTTATTTCCTCATTCATTCATTCAGTCTGTATCAGGTGCATTTTAGCGCAGTTTGTTATCTGCATGAATAAAAGAATTTATTAACTGTGTGTTAAAAACATTTTATTTCTCAAAACATGGAATTTCCTTTTATCAACGATCCCGTTGATGAAGAAGCTGTATTACTTTGCAGGGAGTTAATCATACGTCAGGAGATGATATTGAGGCCCCGACTATAGATGCATTTTCTACTAGCCTACCTATTTGAGCGGTATCGTTTTTCTTCCCAGTCTGTCAGTTATGTAGCCTACATAACCTTATCCGTCCTCATATCACTAACGTCACCCATCGTGGACATGCTCTTACATCCCAGCACATTCTTTGTGTCACATTACGTTTTTTTGCAAACGGCAGTTTTCTTTACAACGTTGGTGATGCGGAGCATATTAGTAAAGCCACTGTATAGCAAAGCGCAGTCAGAAGAATGTAACTTGCTCTGAAACATTTTTTAAACGTATAGTGTTCCCTGGACACAAACCAGTAAAAAGGAGTTCCACAGGATTGCAGGTGAATGATGTAAACCCTTTGAAATAAAATATTATGAATTATAATTCTGTTAATGATGGTGCTGCAGCCTGAATGGGATTAGTAGGCCTAGGACGTTTTTGCCTGCAGGATTGCACCTAAATGAAATACATTAGGTTCAATACAATTTCACCAGTAATATTATACTTACGATTAAATATGATATTAATACACTATATTGGAACTTACGCATTTACTCTTGCAGCAATTTTCTCCCACGCAAATTCTCTCTCTTTTGCAGCAGCCACTGTGTTGCTTTTTTAACGAAATACATGTTCAAACTCGCTGTATGTGCGCATGAGTATTTCCGCCGACCAGTTTGTTTGTGGTTGTTACCATGGTGAATCGTAGTATCATTGCACCATTCATGCTGCCTTTTTATAGTGGTGGTGCACGCGCTTAACTCTGAGTCAACCTACTCTGAGTTGATTGAACCAACTGAAATCAGCTGTTCTGGAACCGAAAACTCAGAGTTTCCCATCTCAGGTAAATCAACTCAGAGTTCAGGGTTAGACTCAGAGTTTGTTAAACCTCCTTCCTGAAACGGACCCCAGGTGTGAGCAGCTGTTAGTGTGAGGCTGGAGAGGGCAAGTAGGATTAGTAAATTTCAAGTGTTTTGAGACTCAAATAAACAAGTGGAGATAGTGCTGGAATGTGACTGCAGCATGGGATTAGGGCGGCTTTACTTCCCCTTAACGACGTGTCGTGTTTTACATGTTGTTGGCCTACATTGAGACAGAATCTCCAGGTCTCATTTCATTTGAGATGAGGAGGGGATTGAGACAGCTTTAGTGGTCACTGTAGGAACAAGCCAGCAGGGGCTGACATCCTTTTACTTTGTTTACTATCTTCTCAATCTGCGAGGACAGAAATGCATTTGTCAACTTCTGCGAGTTGCTGTAAATCAACTGTATACAGTGGACAGTTTGAATAAATGGCTTTGCCGCAGAGGAAGTGTTTTATCATTTGATCACATTTTCAACTCTGCTCCTATGCATCTGTCATCATAACATTATTTAGTGTGATGGTGTGGGACCAAATGCAGTAAATCATGTGCGGGGCAGATCTGACATGGGCTTTCGGAGAACAGCGGCGAGGGTTTGGCTTTCCCATGCCGCGTCACAGAGAAAGGCCTTCTTAATCACTAATCTGTCCCCACATGATGGATACATCCTGTTGAGTCTAATTGTCATGAAATGTAAACTGAGCCGCAGGCCACTGTAAGTTTGACTCTTATCACTGCAGAACATAACAACATCAGATGGCAGAGGACCTGTAAGAGAAGGAGCCCAGAGGAGGGGGGCATCGGTACGTGCATGCATGTGTGTGTGTGTGTGTGTGTGTGTGTGTGTGTGTGTGTGTGTGTATCAGGGGTGTCTGGGTGAAACTTCAGAGTCATTAACTATTAAGTGAACTGCTATTGCATTCCACAGTTGACAAAGCACAATTCTAGCTAAGCTGTGTGGTTTTTTTTTGCTCATAAATAAGGCAGGCACCTCTGATTGTGGGGTAAATGTATAATTCATGCACTGCCCCTCCTGCTCCTCCTCTTTTTCTTCTCACTTTCTGCCAAGCTATTCCTTTTAAGCTCTTTGTTGTCTGCACCCTCAACTGCATTTAAATTAATAATTAAAGTGAAGCTCAAAGAATGTCTGTAACCACCTGCTAGGTTACTCACCGTCTCCAAGCCTAGTTTTGAGAAACAAAATAGAAAGTCTTGAACCGTATACGTTTCAGTTCACCCCCGCTAGTGCTGGAATACTACAGTGTTTTAGTTGGTTGTAAATATGAAGGAATTATGACACTGGAAACGTTCACAGCATACGCACCTCTCAGGGCTGTAAAACACTTGGAGATTTGGAAACTATGCCAGTACTCGTGTAAAAGTCTGTTTCAATCTTGGTCTGAATTAATTGGCATAGTTATCATAACTGTATTTTGTATTACTTATAATTAAGAAATGTTGTCTGTGGGTTGCTGGTGCTGGCAGCCCTGTATCTTACTCCATTTTTAGATGATTATTTCTAGCAGGCACCGTCAAAACTACATTGACATTTTTTCTTATATTTCTCCTGGGGCTGCAGGGACATCGCTAGCAGACAGCTTGTCCTTCCTCAGGCCAGCTAGGACAGAAGTGGTAAACCTATACAGGGATGATAGGCATCTACTGCACGCAAGTGCAAGAGCACCAACATGCTGTAATTGTTCTCTAACTCTGAATGCAGCACTGACACTGTGAGCCATGTGGGTTTCCTGTTAGTTTGCAGAGGCTTATGTAATTGCAGAATAGAAAATCCCACAGCAACCACTGCGGTATAATATTATCTGTGTCCCCCTTAAATTATCAGACCAAAACTGTGTATGAATATTTAGGATGCACGCAGCTTTTTTCTGTTAGTTTAAATTGCAAATGTAACATTTACATTGACTGGGAATAATTCCAACAGCTCTGATACAATTCCTGAATTAGATTGTGGCATTCAGATAAGCAACCTTCTGCTCATTGGGAAATCTAATTTCATATTTATCAGCACCCACATGAGCTTGCTGTGTATAGAGTTACAGCAAGCTGTTAATCTTTTTGATCTACCTGATCCACCCCACTGTCTGCTCAATGCACACGTGCTGATTTACAGCAGCGCTGAAATTAAATACGCGATATCTCATGGACTTAAAAAACTATAAGGTTGCATAAGGTTGAGGAAATGGCGTGTCTAGACTTTCTAACAGCTCAGGATGGGGATATCTTCTTCCTGATTTAATCACCATATTTTTACAGTCCTTTGGAACTTAATGGCACGTCAGAGACGTATTGGAAAGCCTTGCCAGCGTATGATTTTACACTTATTCAGATCACAGCTCCAGCGCTTGATGAAATATGTTCCAGTCTATTTAAACTGTAATCATAGTCTCAGTGGGCATGATCTGAAAGGCAACTACACAGATTTTAGGCACACTACTCCTTGTTTTGACCACAAAAATAGAGTTCAATTTTGAATGGAAATCAAGTTGACTTTGAATTCTAAAAGGCAGCTTGAAGAAGGGCTTTTGCCATGAATGGAAATGGGGGAGAAAACACGAAAATCACCAAGAATAATGGTCCACATTGTTTCTTTGAAGAACAGAGGGTGAGAAAGGGAACCGTTACATGTCTAAGGTTTTACATTCATCTTAGTGTTTTCAGATTCTTTTCTAGATGTTCTAAATGCCCAAAAAGTTGAAAATCATTTATTTTTCTTCCTATTTTATGTTTAATGGTGGTTTTCAAACAATGGAATGGTGCACCAGCACCAAAATTTGGAAAGTAATGAGGTTGAATGTACTGTATGGGCTTTGGTGTCAACTGAATATCTTTGGGTTATTGGTGGTTGGTCAGCTAAAGCAAGCAGATTTGAAATAGTACCAGCTCTGGGAAATTATAATGGGCATTTTTCAAATATTTTTGAATTTTTTATTGACGCAATGATGAATTAATTAGTTAGCTCTTAGTTGCAGCCCTACTTTAAACCTTAGTTCGGTCACAACCGACTCCTTCCATAGTTTCGAAGTTTGTGTCTCAGAGCATCCAAACACTCAACACATTTTTGTTCATTGAGATGTTTTTCTGTTCTGTTTAATATACATACATACAAAAGTGCAGTATAAAAAGTGAATTTGTAATCAAGGCTAACTGTAATAGTAATTTTAGTAATAGCATTTTGGGCATGCAGTGCTTTCTGCACAAACATTGTTAGGTAACTGGCACTTCAAAAGAGTATGAATCTCTCCTAGCCATCAACAGTAATGTATTCTCTGATGAAATGTCAAAGGTGCATGCAGTGTGACTCCTTGCTTGCAGTCAGCCGTGGTGGAACTGTTGCTTGCATCTCCCTTCAGCGGATCCCAACCCTTTGACCAAATTTGGATTTTTCCAAGATTACATAAAATGGCAATCTCAAATTCAGGCTCCAAAATGTCTGTTTATTATCTGTGATGTGATATTTGTACTTGTGCAGTTGTCTTTCAACAGACACTAAACATGTGTCAGTGACATCACCTGTATTGAGGGCATTAGGCTTGGAAAACACACACACACACACACACACACACACACACACACACACACACACACACACACACACACACACACACACACACACACACACACACAAAATGATAACAGAAAAATGTTAGAGGCTACAGAAACATGGTCCCATAACATTGCTGGCAAGTGAAAGTGCATTGGCCATGTTTGTGAAAGATATATCACATGATAATAAGCTCATTCTTTGTCTGTGCTGCAATGTGAGCCTGGTGTTCTCAAATGTATCTACTTTGGAGTGACCTTTGAAAAACATCCATTTTCTGAGCATGATCTCATTGGCTTAGTGCAGATGGAAGGTCAAAACAGAGAGAAAAGATGAGTTTTGAAATTGATCTGGATTAGAGCAGACGTGGCTTGAGAGAATGAAAGGCAGATAAAAACTGAGAAGAAACTGGGGAAGTCGAGGGGAGACGACAGCCAAGCAAGCCAGCGACTCGCTCCTGGATGGGTCGATAGAAGAGGGATGAGAGCTGCTGAAATAATTGAGTACGGCCATCGGGAGTGTAAAAAGCGCCAGGGCAGCAGAAAGTAGCCATAACTCAATGAGATTGGAGGTGAGATTTACAACGTGTATGATCAACAACAGAGATTCCTCCATATGAGTCTCCCAGAGAAGTAGACAGCTGCTGCTTCGTCCCAAGGCACCGCAAAGGCACCTTGTAAATATCTGTTGGCACCACTCGAGCTTCACACCGACTGTCAGTGCTGGGATCGATACGTTTGGCTTGGATAACAGGAGAAAACATATTGGAGTAGTCCATATTTTGAATGCAGGGAAAGCATGTTCTGGCAAAATGAGAAAATGTCATCTGCATCAGAATTAATTATTATTATCTTTTTTTTTGCATACACTGTGTATTGTTAAGCCCAGGGGCAATCTCGACTGGTAGCAGTTCATGCTTCATTAACGAAAAGAAAACACTCGCGTGACATTTTATATACACTTTTTTCATAGTTTATGTTATTCCAGTCACTCACTTGGGGCAATAAGCATTTTTATGATGGGTGGATATAACCATGCTCCAATGATGGAGAAAGGCAGTTCTATGCAGAACAACCCCCCCCATCTCTCTCCCTTCCCTCACCTCCCCCATATTCCCCCTCTTCACTCCCTCTACCTCCCCTCTGCCTCGTCCCAACCCTGACAAAGTAAGGATGGGCTGTGGCATTGGCTGCCATTCAGCCTGCCTCTCTCATTGGCCCCACATAATGCCTTTCAGGGTCCCCCAGAGTAACAACTGCTGCGTTTTATTACAGCGTGAAATGTGAAGTGAAAGAGCGCTATGGATGTTCCTACTTAACCATGCAGAATGTGTCACTATTGGAGAGGAAGATAAGAGGACAAAGGGGAAATCAGCCGCTCAAATGCTTTTGTTAAGACTAACAGCTCAAGTCCATAGAAACAACCCCATGCTCTTGTTTACATCTCAGAGTAAAACCATTTGTGTCTTTTTAGGTGAAATTTGTCCAGAAATATGTTAACATCACATTGGATGATTTCATGCATTCCTTATGCTATTCAAACAGATGGTAGTCGTGTTGCCAGCTGGAGAGATTTGCTTTAGGGAGACACAGACGTTGGCACCCAAACCCAGCAGATACACTATGTCCAGCTCAATTATGCTCTCTACTCCAGCTCCATGGTGTGTTTTCCCAAATTAGATCTCAGAAGTCAAACACTAGTATAGCTATTGACAGTGCTAGATGTGCAGATGTTTGAGGGCTCCAAGCCTCTAGGGGACTCACTAATAGTAATTGTTAGACCACAGATATCTTCTGATGTGATCCCATTAATAGAATAGGGTCAGTTTTATGTGCCATTCATACACGCAGCAGGAAGTTTTAATTATGGTTTGGAAGTGATTTATAATTTCTGGTTTGTTGTAATTAGCAATTTAGTGGTATTGCTACACATTTTTTGTTTTTTTATTTCAACATATAAAAGCAGAAGTGCATGTTTCAGAAGGATGAGGGCGTGTTTCTGCATGGGATTCGGGAAAGGTGGAGAAATTGCTCAAGAGTTTATAGAAAATCTGTTAAGGCACTCTTCCAAGCATGCTTTTGGCGGCATCGGTACTATGGTTTTAGATCGAGCACCAAATTGTGTAAATAGGAATCAGGCACTTGATTGATGAGAGTGCCTTTGTAATTATATACAGCCGTCCTATTTGCTTTGGCAAGACGTCTGTTGTCGGTCTTCCTCTTCCCTACTTAAATGTCAGGTTGTGGGTGTGGCTGGGGAGAAACGCTGACAGATTGTCAGTTTTCAGCACACCTGCAGGGAGCTCTCGCTGCCTCGACACTAATGCTCATCTTTTTTTAAGAGTGCCGTTCACGATGTAGCCGCTCATTCAGCAAG
Source organism: Sander vitreus (assembly GCF_031162955.1). Taxonomy (NCBI): domain Eukaryota; kingdom Metazoa; phylum Chordata; class Actinopteri; order Perciformes; family Percidae; genus Sander; species Sander vitreus. Next base: position 17,692,790 of record NC_135865.1, read on the forward strand.
AAATAACTGTCCTGATTGTAACATTTTTATTGTAAATACAACTTCCTGTTAGAATTCAGCAGTTTTTGTTAGTTGGGAACTTTTGCTCTGAAGAGTAAAAAAAAAAATTAAAAAAATTAAAAACTGGGACTCTGAGGGTGAAACAGTACTAAACACACAGCCAGCACTCTGATCTGTGCTGCAATACCCTTGGTACGCAATGTGCTGTGTTAATTAATGCTGCTTGGCACGCAAGCCCAAGCATCTCGAGGTAACGATGATTCTATTTTCACTTATATAGTTGTGATTGTGGTGAACCAGAAAAAGATTCATCTTTATGAAAAGCCAATGGAATGCATTCAGTCCGTGCACACAAGATCTTTCAATGAGTAAAATGAGCTTGATCCCCTGGCTTATGTGTGTATGTTCAGTGATTTGTAGAAGGGATTTGGGGGCTTTAACATGTGAGTTTACTGGCAGAATGTCCTTTAGACACTGGTGCAGCACACAGTTATTGCTTCAACACCTCATTGTTCCTGCCCAGTGCTTGTGCGAGTCTGGGATGCTGAGGTTGCGCCTTCTGCCTGTCTTCGCCGCAGGCTATACTCTCAGAGGACACAATTGAGAACAGATTTAATGATATAAGGTCACCATATTATTAATAGCAGAAACTGCATAGACACTGTGGCTGATGAGGCACTTGGACAGCACAATTGAGCTCATATGTCATCTGAAGTCTCTGAGGTGTTGCAGTGGTTTCACCTGACCAGCTCTGTAGAAACCACATTAGTTTCTTTTGGAGCTCTCGGCTGTCATAACTACGTGGTTCCCCTCCAAGGTGTCCGATATTCCCTCTGGCACTTTATATTTTATATCATCATGAGACGGATGTCTATATTGCTATGAAGTAATTAAGAAAATAGCTTCCCTTCCAGCCTTCTTCACCCTCTGGAGCCAGCTGCTAAACACTCAACACACTGTCCACACAGGGCTCCTCGGTTGCCCGAGACGAGGCTGGGCAAAGCCGAGAGTCAAAGCTGGGTGTAATTGAGTGCTGGCAGACGTATGCATGGTCTGTGATTGCAGCATATTCCTCCAGAAGCAAGGTTTATGTTTCATCATGCGCTCGTCCACCGCACTCTATAAAAAACAAATACACTTTTCACTGGCAATGGCATAATAATGACTGAGTTGGCTAATGAGCGAATTAAGGAGTCGTAAATAAAATTCTGCCCCCTGATGTGAAATTTCTTATATCAATTTAAAATACACTCTCTACAGTAGGTGCCCTCATTTAACCACACTTCAGTACTCTGCCTTGCATAACATTACATATTGTTCTGATTATCTTTTCAGGATGGCAGATATCCATATATACTTTATCATTATCACCCTCCCCCACTGACCAACAAACTGCCCCAAATGAAGAATGTAGGCGAATATGTTGAAAATGTACTGGTGTGCCTTGTCTTAGTACTGTAACTGGTGCAGGAGTCTAAATTAAATGGAGTTGAATGAGTGACTTTGGCAGGTTTCTGGTTGGTGTGGTTTGGGCTGCTCCCAGTGCAGCATAAAAGCAGCCTGGCAATGGTTTGACTGTTTGACTGAGCCTGCTCTTCTCTTTCACACCAGCTCTCTGTGGCCAGCAACGGGAGCATATAAAACCCTCGCTTCTCTCAGTCCCATCTAAACATATTCCCTTTCCTGCGGCAGCATCTGCCTGATTCTATTGGACATGCATGGACTTTTGTGTTAAATTACATTCACTTTTATTGAATCGGATCCATCCAGGGCGAGTTGTAGTATTTAAAGTAAGAAGAGTATGACTAGCTTGGTAAACTTTCATGTGACATTTTATCATCCCATTATGTTTGACTTCTTGAGCTGCACTCATGCTGAGGGTTTTCTTTTATCCCATGCCTATGCCAGACATTCAGTAAATTTGTTCCACGTGTTAAAAAAGGGAATCCCAAGTACATTAACCCAAGTGTATCATTTATTAAGCACTTTCTGTTCAGCTGTGGTAAAGAGAAGGGAGTTTGGTGCTGGTGCCAGAGTGTATCAGGCCCAAACATGAGCAGGAGAAGTGGTTGGATAAGATTGATAGACTGCACACCAAGCACACCAAATCCAAGCATCCGTAGATTTCTAGACACAGCAAGGGTGTATCTGTTTACTTTGACAACCCCTTTGCCCCATGTCTACTTTTGTAGAAGATTGTTTATGTGTTTTGAAGGTATGCCAGGCATCGGTAACAAAAAGAGGCGTGACTGGTGACAGGTTGTTGCAGGGGAAGTGGCTGAGTGAGGTGCCCGTCAGGCAGCCAGCGCTTGAGCACCAGAAAGCAACATCTCCGCAGCATTGGCTCTTTGATGTGGCTGGCTCTTTGAAGAACTGACACCCTTCTCTCCTTTTCACAGTGCCTGGAGCCCTGCAAGGAATCCTGGGACCTGAAGGAAAACCAGTGCCAGGATTTATGCGAGGTATGTCACTACCACAAATAACGTGGTTGCCTCAGACTCAAGTGCTTGAGCTTTTCATACTTAGTGGGAAAATTCAATAAGAGGAAAGTTTGAGAGTAGTGTGAAGTAACTTGTCTGTGAGGCTGAATCAAAGCCGTTTAAATGTACCCACTGCTCCGGTGAGTCATAAGCTGAAATGTAAACAGGACAATCCCTGTTAGCTCACAGAGCTGCCTGTTTGCTGCCAGGCAGGTTGGTCTTAAAAGTAATTTAACATTTATTTTCCCTCTCTTCCATCTCATCCTCCCCCTACTCCTTAGCCCCTCTTTCCCAAGAAACACTACGAGTGTCTTACGAGCTGTGAGTTCCTAAAGTCAGTAGAGGGAGTGAAGCAAGGCGACTGTCCTGCACCAGAGAAGGCCAGCGGCTTTGCAGCAGCCTGCGTGGAGAGCTGTGAGGAGGATGGAGAGTGTTCAGCCGTGAAAAAGTGCTGCTCCAACGGCTGTGGCCACACCTGCCAGCTGCCTAAGAACCTCTACAAAGGTAATACTAAAGGTTAAACCTGCATCACATTTACAATACAATGATTTTGCCACAACAAATTGATCGTTAAAGTTATAGTCCTTAAGATTTCAGTGCTGGGCTAAAATCAATTTTACTTATTATAATAATAAAAATGTATCCAATGACAATTTGAAAACAATGTGACAATGAGAAAGGGGTCGTGCGTAGTAACACACCTACAGATAATTATCACTTGAATCTCCTCGGCTTTACAGAGCTTTATAGGGAGTTTCCGCTCTTTGTTTAGGTGTCCGGCCCACAACCTTAACATTTGGTTCATTCACACCGCTCTCATGGATGCAGCAGGCAGTTGTTGTCAGCAAAAAAGCGCTAAAAATCCACTGTTCGTTACCTGCTCAGCAGACAGTCACAGTTGAATAATGGTTCCTTTAGCAGCTAAAAAGAGATTGAATAATGGACTTGCATTCATCAGGTGGCCAAAAACACGACTCCAAATGAATAATTATGTTGCATTGAAATTGTTGGATGTGTAAATAAGCAACTGTTTGCTAACAAGTTTGGCATATTACCTTAAAAGCTGATGATATGTCAATGTTGTGTTCACAACTTGTCTCTGCTGCCCCAAAGTGGCCAAGAAATCAGCTATTGCAGGTTTAAATGAAAATGCAATGTGATTATTATCATGCAAAACACATATTAGAAACAAACCTAATTTATTAATTACAGGAAGAAGGGAGTTCGACAGCAAGCTAGGTTGACAGACTAGAATGAAGTGTCTAAATGTTAGACTGAGTGCACTGATAAAGTTGTTTAATTGTCTGTGCACTCAGCAACTCATCACTTCATTTAATCATTGCTCATTACTGTTTTCCAGAGAGACCGGATTAACACGGTTCATCAGCTGAATCATGGATACTCCCTCCCTCTCTATTTATCCTACTCAATAAATGACGTTTCATATCTGGTAATGGTCCAATGCAAACGTCATGTTTTTAATGGGATTAACTGTTGTAGTTTGTACTGTTTGCATAAACAGTGTTGGGCCAATTAATGCCTCTCTGTCAAACATTAGTTTTAAATCTCAACGACGCAAATTGCAGATTATGTTGAACAATTGTTGACAACTTGCTCGGAATCATAAATCTTTATTTCATCTCTTTGTGTTGCACTTCACCCACACATCCCTCATGCTGTTCCTGCTGTAAATTAGAATATATCTTAAGCCTTGAATTTGCTGGATAAGCTTGAGGGTTTCACAAACACAGATGTACCCAGGAATCTTTGCTCCAGTAAAACAGTTTAATAGTGCTGCCCAAGGCGGCCTGATGATCTGAGGGTGCTGAGTTGTTATGTGAGAGAACCAGGAGCCTCTGAACTACATTATATACACTATCAGCGTACAATTGCTGGCAGCCTGAGGCCATAACAAAGTTGAGGAGATGTTGAAGTGAAAGCAGTGGAAGATGAGTCTAAATCAAGCTTTGAACCGCAGCAGTGATCGACTGCGTATGCTTTGAATCACACTGCAGCTAGTGTAAGCATGTTTTACTGTTTGTAGCTGATAGAGGCAAGAGCATGTGATTTTGAGCCTTTACACACAGAAGAGCATGCTAGTATTTATATTTGATTTGGAAAGAATCCTGAGGGACTTCATGGTGGATCTTGTGCTCAAAAGGTGAACAGCACGTTAATCTTGGAATTTCCAAGATTAACGTGCTGTTCACCTTTTTTCAATTTTCAAGGTTACGCCTGCTTTCATCTATCCAAGTTGGAAAGATGAAAGCAGGCGTAACCTTGAAAATTTCAATACAGTGACCCAGTCAATGAAAACCATTCATCACACTGTGAGACCTTCAAATCAAGCAGCCTACACGCTGATTTTCAGTCCAAACACTGAGCTCATGACGGGTCGCCGTCAGCACTGCATTTACATTGAATTACACTCAACGTTTTAGTGAAAGTCCGGATGGAATTCCTGTCCTGGTCCTCCTCAGTGTTAAAGGTCTAATTAGGTGCTCATGGTTTGAAGAGCGTAATTGTTTCTATGTGTGCACAAGTTTGTGTGTAGTCTTTGCCATGATGAGCCATGATGCTGGAAGCCATTAGCAAACACAAGCGGGAAGAAATGAAGCGTTTCCCCCACTGAGATCACTCTCAGATGTGTGTGTGTGTGTGTGTGTGTGTGTGTGTGTGTGTGTGTGTGTGTTCAGGTTAGGGTCCCCACCCCATGTGTATGTCCCTGATAAAGAAACAATTCAGAGTTCAGGACTGGACCCCCACTGTGCTTTTGATGAGTAATAAAGCTTCTTCTTTTTTTTTCTTTTTTTACATCAATACAGCCCGATGCCGTTAGACATCATCCACTGCTCTGTAATGTCGTATCAAAGATGTATTCGTGGGGGTGTGCCTCTAATAACATATGCAGTGCACATATGGAAATAGGTGGTTAATTAGGCTCCTCTAGTTCTTTTGTTTTCATATATTTCTCTCTAGTTCTCTCATTTTCTCTGTTACTCTGAAGAAATAGCACCACATGTGATGCTACCCAATTTGTCTGTATTCTGAATAAAAGCAGTGCACAGTTCTACACTATACTGTGAGAGAAACTGGCAAAGGAGCTGAAGGTGTGGTTAAAATGAAAAAAATAAGGGAAAAATGTAGATGCCGGATTGAAATTGAAGATAAATGATGGAGTTATCACCACATTGTCACAACAAGCCAGTCAGTTAATCAGTCCATCAGCCATATTCAGTTTACGGTATGTCCTTGTGCTACAAGCAGTATTTGTAGTGTTTTCCTCAACCCCTGTAATTACAGCAATCATTATGACAGTATGTGCGTGAGTACTGAGAATTATATTTCTGGAGTGTATTTGTTGGCACGATTAAGACATGAATGGACGCCGTACTCTTGCTTCAGCAGCAGTTACATCATGGTTTGGAGGAAGCGTGCAGCCATTGAAAAATGAACGCTGTATGATTCTTGGACCAAACTTGACCCAAAAGTTATCTTTGGAAAGAGCTATCTGAGAGAAAGTGTATTCGTTGCCCTCCCACATATTGCGGAAGAGAGAGGTTGTATGTTTGTATGTGTGTGTTTGTATGTGTGTTGCAGGAGTACTTATGTGACTTTGTGGGAAGATGAGCTAAGACAGAGGGCGAAGAGGAATGCTGTGGTGTTCAGTATTGCGCAGGAAATGTGACACGTTTGTTTGCGCACATGCAGACACACACACACACACACACACACACACTGACTGTGGAGCTGTGAAACCACAGCACAATGACCCCCAGCTGTTAGTGTGCAGAAAGCTGTTATCAGCGGGACAAAACAAAGTACTGACTCCATATGCATGTGGCTCAAAGACCCTCCTCCATCTTCCAGGATTTTATATGCACTAATCAATCACTTTACATGCCCTGTATGAAGACTGAATAGAGATATAAGTAGATCAAGCGCTCTGCATACAAAACACAGTCTTGATTATGTTGTTTACCGACACGCTGCGCAGTAGCCTTGAGCGTGTGTTGATGCTGTTTATAACTGCCGAGCAGGGGTGGGCCGCTCAGCAGCAACAGAGGTCCAACATAATGGTCTGAAGTGCTAGGTGATTTATTGAGAACTGTGAGATGTATTCAGCCTTCTCCTGTACTTTAAAACTTGCTTTTCCAATCTCCATCTCATTATCACTGTGCCCAATGCTCAATCAACAACTCACTACGTATCCAGTGCAATAAATTTACTTGAGAGAGTCTGACTTGGCTGAGCATTTGGCCCAGTCCTGCACTTAATAAAGCTCTAATTTATTGCACATGGCCACATCGACTTCTTCTGAAAGGCTGAATGTGAAGTGCAATGATGCAAAAAACTTTACATACACGTATGTATGTTTGCACTGGGGTATCGCATGTCTGTAAAAGATGGAGACCTTACGCGCACCATCTCACATACCTAGATGCAAACTATGTGTGTCATTACTAAGAAGCGCAGCTACTAAAACACATCACTCTGGCCAGGAAATATCACAATCTGTCACAGTAGAAAGATGATGCTGTTGACCCGCAGCATGTATTAAATCTATTGCGGTGAGGTCATGTCTCATTTTCAAATCTGTATCTGTCCAACTCTGATGGTGTCATTTATCTTTCCACCCAAGATTGGAAAACTACAATTTAATGTTGAAGTTCACCTACAATGTTCCACACAGTGGTGATATTAATTCCTGTCACGGTATCGTCTATCTTGCTTGTACTTTTAGGAGTCCCTCTGAAGCCAAGGAAAGAGCTAGTGTTTTTGGAGCAGCCGTCGGGTCAGCTGGAGATCCGCTGGTCCTCCAAGTTCAACATTTCTGTGGAGCCTGTCCTCTATGTGGTGCAGCGCCGCTGGAATTATGGCATCCACCCCAGCGAAGACGATGCCACTGAGTGGCAGACTGTGGCACAGGTAGGAATGCACCAAACGTGCAAAAATACTGAAGCATGTCAGTAAGATGAAAAGTTTTTCTCTTTTAGATCCCATCAACTGATGTCATGTGAGTGATTCCTTTGATCAGACATTTGGGATTTGTATCACTAAGAAATGTCAGCTTTACATGTCCCAGCTTGCCACATGCTACAGCTGTGAAAGTGCTGCAGTGCGCTGACAGACTGTTGCACACGGTTGCACATTCCTCACAGTCACAGTGTCTTTGAAAGTTTGGCAAAGAGAAACACGCAGATGACTGATGTGGCAGCAAACTCACATGAGGCTGTGACCCTGCGTGAACCCTGACCCCTGTGGTTTTCTCTCCCCCCATCTGTCCCTCAGACTGCAGAGGAGCACGTCCAACTGGCTGACATCAGAGCCAGCAGATGGTACCAGTTCAGAGTTGCTGCAGTCAATGTCCATGGGACCCGCGGCTTCACTGCACCCAGCAAACACTTCCGCTCCTCCAGAGGTCTGTGTGTGTATGTACATATGCACGTGTGTGTGGCCTTAGTTCCTGTTTGACACCCACTGCCCTCCATTTGTTATGGTTAAGACCTTGGAACAGGTGGAGCATTTGGGAAAGAGTTGCAAAACCTGATTTGACTTTTTATCTGACCTTACAAACCAAGTGTATGTGGTGAAGCTTTCTTCATCACTGACTCAAAGAAAGGGGTTTTTTTGTTTGTCGTTTAAAAAAAATAATTTTTATTCACCCCCACTTGCAACTCTTTTGAGGACTAAACAGTATTTTAGTGAGAACTGAAGTGCTAAGCTGTTCAACCTCATGGCTCCATACAGCAGCAGAAAACGGATTATGACTGAAATATGATCGGTTAAAGCCAAACATACATTTATTACTATTTACTGATGGCATTCACACTGCTTCAATATGTTAATTTAAAACTGTATTCAGGTCTTAAACCTTTGAATTCTTTTCTTAACCCTGTTAACCTGAATTGTAAATAAGTGCTTCCCCTCCACAGCTTCCACACATTTACCCAGTGAGCTAAGTGGAAAGGGTAATTCATACCGATGCCAAGTAAAATGCGAGTAATGAGGAGGGACTGGGTGTGCAGACATTTTTTTTGTCTGTGTTGCAACCAGATCTTCGTTTATGTCTTCAAAGGAGGGGTTCCCCCCTCTTTACAGTCATATACAATGTAATATGTCTGAATTAGTCAGGATATTGCAGGTTTCAAATGAATGCAAGTATTGTCTTGCCTCCAGAGGGAGTGACGTAACCTAGACGCGCTTCAGATCTTTGCCACAGATTAGTGAACAAGGTCTGATGGCATTCTGTGTTGTTGCTCTGCTCCTGTACCCTGCACTTTTAGTGTTGAATGACACTAAGTCACAGTGTTGTGCTGCAGATGGGATTTGTTAAAGCAACGGCAAATTGTTGTGTGGTTCCCAGGGATTGCAGATTTGTGAATATAATGTGTCGAGATTGAATCAGATCCAGATCAGATACAGTGTTTGTTTGACATGTAGAGGCAGAGACATGTGCCTGCCAGTTCAGCCTTATGCAGCCCAGTCTGTAAATGTATATCATGTAAAATAGTGTCTGCATTGTGTTGATCACTTACATTTTTTCATCTGTGTAATGCACAGTGCATCAACATACTTTACCAAGCTTGTGTTATTTATTCTTTAATATATATAAAGTTGTTTATCAGTGGAACACTGGCAGACATCCTAATTACTTCCATGTTTTGCCAAATACTGAAAACTTGTGCCAAATACAAAAAGTATTAGTGTGTTTGGTGGCGTGTGTTTTCGTGTTGACCTGCCCTGTCAATCCTTCAGCATACATTTACTCCCCAGAGTGTTTTGGATGGCTGTCAGACAGAGCCAGGCACCAGGTGGGAAAAGGATTCTGCTGCAGGGATGAAAACCAATCTCCAATCAGGCCAATCAGTGCCAGAACGTTGATAGATTGATGGGAGCTGTCATGGATTTGATGAGCTCCTGGCCATTCTGTCATGCCATTGTTATTTATATAGTACAGCCATATCATCTGATTGCAATTTTGCACTACAGTACTTTGTTAGGGCAATTTGTAAGAACTGACTGCTTATTTATATTGCACAGCCAACATCAGCTGGTATGGAGAACCAATGTGTCCAATTGTGTTGTTGGACTGGATTAAATTTGTTTCAGGTGGGAGAGGGCTAGTAGAAGAGGAGAGCCAACAGGCTGTGGCATGAATCATTTTCTCGTTATGGGGGCTATTCCCTCTGGTTTGCCGTCTGGCAATGTGGCCCTGCCCCTCCTCCTGCACCAGGCTGACATCAGATGGGTCACAGCTCATACGGATGGTTTCAGAACCAGCTTTACTCCACACACACACACACACACACACACACACACACACACACACACACACACACACACACACACACACACACACACACACATACACACACATTACTTAGAATACAGGAATGTCGAGTGTGGAGCCAAAGTGAGCAGCATGTGTTTGTTAACCCCTAACCTGCGCTCTCGGTCCTGCCGAACGCCATCACAGACGTGACATGACACCTGTCATAACATCTCATGGCAGATTGTCAGTGGAGGACTAATTACTTTACACAGTGTCATACTGGTCCCCCTCCTTAACTGCAATGCTTACCCGCAAGTGGTGAAAGGTGTCTTGGCCTGTAATGCATTTGACCTGAAATTATACTTGCAAGAAAACTGCCTTGGCTCAAGATTTGTCACATACAAGACCTAGAGGCCGTCTTTGTCTTCCGCTCTAAATGCCTACAGATGTACTGAAATCTGTTACCGCTGAGCTGACTGTGTTGTGTCTTGTTGTTGCTATGTCTTCAGATCCATCCGCCCCTCCCAGCCCAACCAGTTTGCGTGTCAGCAACGTGACGCTGGGTGACGAAGGCCTGGTGACAGCCCGTCTCAACTGGACCCTGCCAGAGGAGCCTGATATCCCCATACATCACTACAAAGTGTTCTGGAGCTGGACTGTGCCTACCAAGTCGATGGTGCCATCCAAGAAGAAAAGGAGAAAGACCACTAATGGGGTAATCTTCTCACCCTGTCTCAGTGATGTGTTCTTTCTCTTTCTCTCCCTTTTCCTCTCTCTAAGACTCCAGGCTCTTGTCCAGGATTATCTCAGCATCTTCTCCTCTCTGGCCTTCACACATCATTGTTAATATTATCCACGCAGGCCTGCAGTGGAAGAAAGGATAAACATGGAATAGGACTTGTATATACTTGAAAGGCACTCAATCAATCACACACAGATTGATACAATGTGGTCTTCATTGTTTTAATTCCTTATATACTGATGAAAGAACCCTTAAACGCGCTGTTAAGCACATTTAGCGTGATAAATAGCCGTATTTATAGTTATAAATCGTGATTTCAAGAGCTGTGTTTCTTAAATATCTCAATTTGTATTGTTGTTGTTTTTTTGCAGTTTGTATTTTCGAGCTTTCATTTTCTCCTACTCGGTTTTTGTATGTGCAATTCAAGCAGCTGTTTCTGAAGTGGTTACATGGGTTTTTATTTGTCCTATTTTTCAAGCAGTTTCAAAGTCAAGTGGTTATATAACTATACTTACAATTCCTCTCCTATTATTATCTTCACCATTAATGCCTACAGTATATTTAAACTAAGGGGAGACTCAGTAAAACAGAACAGCTAAAAACATTTAAGAAACATTCTCTAATAATGACATAAATATCTCTTATGTCTTGGAATAGTTTAGTTTGCATACTGGAACATTCTCAAGTATTTGGTCCAGCCAGAAAAAATGGACCGTTGTCTGGGATGTCACATCACAGACTAAGCCCTACTTGCAATCACAAAGAATAGATTAATACAATTTGGATATAAAAGCTTTAACAAACATTTCAAAAGTTGGAGTTCCTGGCTACGACAACTCAGAAAGCCACAGAATAATATTTAGATAGTATTACAAATTTGTTTGGTTTTTTGCTTCTACATAGAAGTGTGTATGCAAGCATTGATTAGACTGTTTGAAGCAATGGGTCCATAAGCATATAAATTAACCTTATAGATAAATCATTGACTGTCCTCATAAATTACATACTCCCCTGCGCATATCTAAATACATTTGGTATTCAAACGTTTTATGAGCCATTTGCACAATACATCCAGCAACATGTGACCTGATGGCACATACCTACTTGGGCAGATAGATAGATTGTATAGTTCACACACACCTCTATAGAGTCTTCTCCTGAATTAGTGTATGAAATGCATAGCAGATGTGGCACAGAGGAGATAGAGGTGGGAGACACCAGACACCCATGGACACATGTACTACTGGTTTCCACTTTGGCACCTCGGGGCTTTGAAAGCAGCCTGCTGGTAGAGGAATGTCAAAACACGCACAGTCAATAACAAGAATTCATCAAGCTCACGCTGATGGTGGAATGCTACAAGTCAAACACAGTGAGGAAGCCCTGGGAGGCTCTGATAATACGGCTCCATCACAAGGCCCTGAAGGCTATCTCCTCGCCACAATACCTTCCCCAGCTCCACATGTGTTCTTAATATGCAGGGCTTTCCCGCAAGCCAGTGTCGGCCCAGGCTGAGCTGAGCTGGAAATATGACTGGGACAATGACAGGGCTTTGAAATAAGCCTCAAGTGACACTGTGGTAACATACAAAATCCAACATGCAAGTGTTTTCTGTTGTTGCAGGCTCAGAGCTGGGTGGATCTGGAGGGACTGCAACAAAACAGCAGTTACACTGTGGAGCTGCAGGCCATCACATACTGGGGACAGGTGCGGCTGAAAAGCTCCAAGGCTTCTCTCCACTTCAGCACCACCCAAAATAATGAATCAGGTAAACATTGGTGCTAACTTTCTGTCGGTCATTCAGCTGTCAGACTTATTATGTGTAGTCACTAGGGATGGCAATGTCAGTTGGTCAGTCCACCACTTTGGTCAAGACTGAAATATCTCAACAACTATTGTATTGATTGCAATGTAATTTTGTGTAGACATTCACGGTCCCCAGAAGATGAATCCTAGTGACTTTTGCTCTAGCGCCACTCTGAAGTTATATGTGGCTTTTGAGGGACATGTTAATGGACAGCTACTGGATGGATTGTCGAAATAGAAAGAAATGTAGTTCAGACATCCGTGTCCCTCTCAGGATGAATTGTAATCACTTGGGTAATCACTGGCTTTTTAATCTTGCACCGTCATGAGGTCGAAATTTTACTTTGTCCACTTTATGACCAAATCCCTGACAAACTAATGACATTCCCATCATCCTCAGCTGTATTTTGTGTTTAGTGCTTATTTGCAAATGCTAACATGCTAACACGCTAAACTAAGATGGTGAACGTGGTAAACATTAGAATGGCTGTAGACTTTTAGTCTTGTTTTACTATATATTTGCGATTTAGTGAATACTTTTAGCCAAAACACCTTAGTTTTGGTTAACAGTCCACTGCAACCAAATCATAGGTAGGTGCAATTACCAGTCACATGCAGAGTCATGCACTTCCTGAAATAAAAAAAAAAAAAGAAGGAAAAAAATCTGGATGGAGCTGCAGTTTTGTGATTGCAGATACATATGGGGTTGGCTGAACAACCAGAATCCAATTTTCTTTGTTTGTTTGTTTTCTTTGAGAGTTGAATTTTCCTAAATTACTGAGAGTCTTCAGGCAAACCATCAGCATGAGAATTGCAAAAAGCAGCAATGGCCAAGGTGCGCTGACAGCACATCTGGAATTGAACCCCTAATCTTGGCTGTTTTACGCAGTACTGTGCATACCCATCAAGTCACACCACATGTATGCATAAAGAACATGTTGTAACTGCTGTGATATTACAAAGATATAATTGTGTGTTTCTGTTACCATGCTGGTGAGTTTGCCAACAAGACAGTCACTGTCTTAGCTACAGCAGCAAACATTTCTCCTTTCTCTTCCCAGTAAAATCAGTGTTCAAGTCAAAGAAGGAGGAGATATCCCCTCTTGGTTCGACCTTGGCCAAACGCCCCTCTGGCCCTCTGGAGGTAGGCACGCCCTTCTACCAGGATGGCCAGCTGCAGGTCCGTGTCTACTGGAAGAACCGGGGAGGTATGCACTCTACTGTATTGATTTACAGCTTTGTTAGAATCTAATTTGCACCCCATTATGCACATCAATCACTATGACTCATGTACACCATAATAAAGTGTTATGACTGATCCTCAGTTACTCAAGCAAAGGAAGATTCCTTCTTATAAATGTGGCATCAGATGGTGTAAATGAAACAATGTGTCATTGTGAGAGCTGAGTAATGTGAGCGCTGGGCAAATTTGTGTAAACCTGCACATAGAGCAGAGCCACCGTTCAGTAAAGAACAATAAACACACAGAGCCGGAGCCGTGCGATGGGATTTATTGACAGCTGTATTTAATACATCCTCGCCCTCGCATTAGTGTTGAAGCGGTCCATTTTGTTTTACAAGACCTGATGTCATGGGGAACAGAAACGGTTGTGGGCTGTGGCACAGCAAGGGGTTAAAGCCTATAGGAATGCCTGTCCCAGCGGCATCCATTCCCCAAACCTTCTGTTAATACCAGAGTGGAAATATGGAAACCTTGAAAGCCATGCTCTCAGGGTAACCTGTCAAGTCCCATTCACTGGTCTATGTTATGTTACTAATATATGTCATCCCCTAAGCCAAACTCCACATCTTAGAGTCAAGAATGCAAGCCCTGGCTGAAGGAAAGGCCTGGTGAGACACCAACTGCTGAATCAGTGTGAGAGAGAGAGAGAGAGAGAGAGAGAGAGAGAGAGAGAGAGAGAGAGAGAGAGAGAGAGAGAGAGAGTTTGCCCAGAGCTGTTAGTGAGGTTGGCCTGGACTCAGAGAGCTGAGTGATGCTGACGGGGATCAAACGTGGCTTGGGAATCACAGTGTTGCAGTGCAGAGTTAATCCTGGTCCAGCTTCTTTTTCTGTCTCGTTTGCAGTGCTGGTCTGCAGTGTGTGTGTGTGTGTGTGTGTGTGTGTGTGTGTGTGTGTGTGTGTGTGTGTGTGTGTGGGTGTGTGTGGGTGTGGGTGGGTGCGTGCGAGTGCGTGCGTGCATGCCACTGCCACTCATTAGTCTGAGGGAGTCAGTCTGACTCTGACAACCTGGGTTCCACTACTGTAAACATACAGATGTACAGATGGTCTGGAGAGTTGTAGTCTCTGGACATCTGGTTTGTGTGACAGGGAGAAGGGACAGGTTAACTGAACCGTGATTAAACTCTCACTCATTGTCTCTGTGATCCAGAGCAGCTTCTGGGTTGTCTCCAGCAGACGAAAGAGAGTCTTACTGTACACCAGCTTAGATAATATATCGCTGTCTGCCCAACACCCAGACAATAGACAGCAGTCCGGCGGTGGCGGCACTTCTGAAGCTCGCTTCCCGCCAGGATTTATCCAACACTGCTGAGGTTCTGTTCTCTACCTGATTTACATGTCCCATTTCTTGTTTTACATACCACTTCCCCTCTCTGTCAGTCCCAGCTAAGCATATCTTGTTTATTTTTCCCCGGTTCCCTGTAATTCCTCTTTTCTGCTTCCAAAGAGCTCAGGGGCTCCAAGTGCCAGATCTGTGTCTAAGCCTTCAAAGGACCCCTTTTATCTCCCCACCACAACCCAGGCGAACATAGCATAACTCAATTATTAATCGGAGATGTATTTCTCATATGCAAGCAACACAGTTGAATGAATAATGAATCTAGCAACATAAGATGAGGGTGATGGGCAGCTAAACGCCACTGATGAGCTCAGGAGGAGCTACTGTACAGTAATGATGGCTGCTACTCCACTGATGAGAATGCAAATCCTTAAAGTTGAATTAGAAAAGTTTGGCTTAGGAATTGAGCCTTCAGCAAACAAAAGGAAAGGTTTAGGAAACAGGAACATTATGTTAATAAACTAAAACAAGGATAAAGAAGAAAGTGCTTTCATGTTTCTTTTTTTTCAGAGACATTAGTTATCAGGATCATCAATTATGGAAATAGTGATATCAGATCTCAGATAGGGACTGTTGTAATTTGCGAGATACCCATCAGTTAATCATTTCAGTCAGTCGGATTGTCTTTTGATATCCAATTCATGTTCAGTGGGTGCAGTGGTGTTACATAACTAAGTACATTTACTTAAGTACTGTATAAAGGTACAATTTCAGATATCTAAGGCTACTTCATACTTAGAGGGGCAGAAGTGTTATGCTTTTTACTCGACTACATTTATTTGACCGGTTCATTTGATGCCTTTGTCCAAAGCAAGTTTTATGCACATACGTTAAGAGCAAGTCTTGCTAAGGATTGTTTTGCTTATCGATTACCTGATTGGTTGTTTAGTCTGTTAAAAACTAAGAACAAAGTCAAAAATGCCCACCTAGAGATGGCTTGTTTTTGTCAGTCAGAAGTACAAAACACATTTTTTGCAGATATAAAGAGAAAAGCAGCAAACATTACATTGAATGAATCAAATGAATCTTTATTGGATATAAAAAAAATTGTTGTCAATGCATTTTCTGTTTAGACATTTTGCTCATCGATTCATCGATTGCTCTTTGTTGCTCAGCTAAAGATCTGAGCACTGAGTTGGGTCTTTGTCATGTGATGTGACATTCTCTCTTTTCATCCTCCCTTTGTTTCAGACCCCACTGTGAGTCGCTATCATGTCCAGTGGATGCCGGAGTACTGCAGCCACAACGAGACCCGAGGACCGGAGAAATCTGTCACGCAGGTTAGTCTCCAGCAGCCGTTTCACATACCTTCCAACTGCAGGTCTGATCACAGAGTGCAACGCGCAGAGCTACATCTTGATCAGCAGCTCTGTGCTATGCAAAGGATGTGCCTCACCTTTTGTCTGATGCTTAGAAAGGACACCTCAGCTAAAGAAAACAACTTCACTGAGTGAGCCTGAAGCCCTGTTGCGTTGGATTTGCACTGGGCAAATCACTGGCTGTTGTTTTGAATATTATGAGTCAGTCGTGTGGTCAGTCATGTGGTGTGTTGGCCAATAAAATGCATTTACTTAAACAATGTTTCCCGGAATGGGGGATCATTCACCTCCAACGGCCGCAGCCATGCATTTTGCACGGGGCTTCCTTGTAGGCTCTGTGTAGGGGTTGGGAGAGTCTTGGGCTCAGGCTGATACAGGATGGCAGAGGCCTGGCAATCAACACATTCTTTGGGGACCAGCGCTCTCGTTGCTAGGAAATATACATCCATTTTCTATAGATCGCTGGGAAGGATTCCAGGGTTTGTGCTTTTATGTGAGCACAGCGCCTCATTCACTTTTAATCAAAGCTGTTTCATATCGGAGAGAATATACACACACCCTCTCTCAAGGGACTGCCTATTAATGTAGAACCTCTTTATTACAAATGCAAGATCTAAATCCACTAGTCAGCGGGATTTCTTTTGTATTTCCTGATAAGAGATGAGAATGTTTTTTTTTTTTTTGTTAAGATCAATAGATGATTAAAGTTTGAAATACGTGTAAAGTGTAAGACTGCAGCACAGAATTCATTAACAGGGATTTACAGGCCATTCTCTTTTGAAAAATGAAACTTACTTTGGTTGCTGCTTCTTAATTAAGTTGCGTTTATGCGACATGTGGAAGCTGTAAAAAATCATTTATATTGTAAGTTGAATAGAAGGATAGTGGTCTAACCCTTACCATGTGAGTGTTCAAAGTGGTCCTATAATGTGGGGCATGTTCCTGAGGTCTGAGTGGGAATGTGATCTGCCCCGGCACTGTGTATTTAATTATCTCTGAAGCTCCATGGGACCTGACCTGGGTGACATGTCAAAGTCATCAGGGCTGAATAATTTGTTTCTTGGCTCAGGAGAACTACATCAACCTCCCAGGCCTGCTGTTCTCCTGCAAGTACAAAGTCACTGTTCACATGCTGAAGTCCAAGAGACGCACCAAGGACGAGAGCACCACCTTCCTCACCCCATCCTGTGCAACCATCCGTAGCAAGACTCACAAACACATCCCCTGCCCAGGGGAGGGAGGTGAGTATTCAGCAGTTTGACGCGTAAAGGACATATTGAAATCGATCTGTATTACACAGTAATCAGACACCGTAGCATATTAAAATAAAGATGAGAAAATCTATACACTCTTAAAGGAATAGTTCAACATTTCGGGAAATGCACTAATTCGCTTTAGATGAGAAGACAGATGCCACTCTCATGTCTGTACATTGAAGCTAGTTAGATTAGCTTAGCAAAAAGACTAGAAACAGGAGGAAACAGCTAGCCGGCTCCAATCACAGGTAACAAAATCTGCCTAGCAGCAGCTCTAAAGCTCACTAGTTACAGACATGAGAGCGGTATCGAGCTTCTCATCTATCTTTCAGCAAGAAAGCAAATACCAGTAAATGTGTTTCTCAAAATGTTGAGCTATTCCTTTAATATCAAGACTCTAAATGAGACCACCTTTCTCCTAACAGCTCCAGGGCTTCCAAAGGTTTTGGCTAAGCCAGAGAACCTGACGGCCTCTTTCTCCATCAGTGAGGGAAACATCACAGGCAACTTTCTGTGGCGTGTGTCCAGGGTGGCTCCCCATCAGCGAATCACAGGCTTCCAAGTCACCTGGGCCGAGATCGCCACTGAAAGCCGGCAAAACAGCCTGCCCAACAGCATCATCTCCCAGTCCCAGATCCTGCCTCCAGTAAGTCTATTTTCATTAAAACAGTATTGGCCCATACTAGTAATAGAGTAAAGGCTGTTTTCAAATGCTGCAGATTGAATATGTTTCCATATCTCACAGGGATCATGCTCTCATATATAGTCAGTAAAGTGTCCCTTGTAGTAGGAAGGTATGTTCTATTTTCAGCATTTCATTTCACTGCATCTATCAGAGGTGAGGGTGATTTGAGGATAACACTGTTGTGGCCGCTTTGCATGAATCTTGTGATAAGCGGTGGTGTGTAGACAGGCACAGGGAGAGATCTGAGGAAGTGTGTCCAGTTATCCTCCTCTACGTTTTCATCTGCCTTCACGTCTTCCTCTTTCATCCTCTCTGAGAGCTCCGAAAAAAAGCCGCTCTTTGACATAATCTGCTCCATCAACAACACGTTCTGCCTATCTGCACCTCCCAGCCTCTGGAACTCTTCTATAAATAAAAGCACCCACCGCACACTTTATCAAGCTGGCAGCAAAAAAAAGGAGAGACAGCCAGCCTTATGAAGACAAAGTCTTTGTTTTTGTCTGTGGCTTGTGCAAAGACAGCTCTGCAGCTGATACTCCCCTGGTTTACAGCCCATTCCAATTCAAGTCATGTCAAATTCAAATTCTGTTGTATTTTAACTGATTGCATGTCTTCTGCTGCTCTCCTCCCTCATTTGGCAGGATCATAACTTGCTTGTCGTGTCCAACCTGCGGCTATCCACCTACTACAGACTGGAGGTGCAGGTCATAACAACTGGAGGGGAAGGTCCTGCCACTGTCAAGACCTTCCAGACGCCAAACATATTACCAGTCATTCAACACCGTAAGTACTAAGTCACTGTCACTGTCTTTGGTGCTATCATCATGTCAACTAATGTGATTTTTTCTTGACTATCTGTTAAAGTTTGTGTTGGGTTTCGTTCAGTGGCTCTTACTGCTCAGTGCTAATAGCATACAGTATATTTTGAATCCTAAAATCCTAAAAATCTTTATCCTAAAAGCAATAGTTTGACATTTTTAGTTTTTATTTGTTATTTTGCTTTCTTGTGAAAGTTAGATGAGAAGATACCACCCTCACGTCTGTACAACAAATATAAGGCTACAGCTAGTAGCCGGTTAGTTTAGCACAAAGACTCTTGGAAAAAAGGAGGAAACAGCTGTCCTGGCTCTGTCCTATGTGCACTTATATGTGAAAGGGGTTGCTTGAATTGCTGAACCCACAGAGAATTACAGCATTTCCCCTCAGCTCTACAGAGCGTTTTGGCATTTTTTAGCTCACCTTTTGGTTTTCTGGCCCGCATCGTTTTTCCAGGCACAACAGCCACCTGTTTTCAGTGAAAAATCTCTAAAAACCTACTGTACGCTACCTGCCCTTCACCAAACACCTAGCTAGAGAACCCAAGTGGAGCATTTAAAACATCATGAATTAGTGGAGAGCAAAACAGAGCTAAAAGAAAATTGGATATTGATCTTACATTCATCAGGTTTCCAAAATACACGACTCTAACAAGTTTGCCATATCAACTTTATAAGAGGATAATATATAAATGTTTACAGCTTGTGTTCGCTGCCCCCAAGCTGCCAAAAAATCAGCAGTTTTAAGAAAAGATGCTGTGCTTCCTCCACATTATTTTGGGTTAGGCAGCATATTTTTTTTTGCAGAGAAGACATAGTTGTTTAGCTCAGCAAAAGGAGGGGATGTAAAACATATTTATGACCTGTATAACAGGTTAAACACTGCCAAGTAATGTGTAAATAACGTGTGTCTTTCTAGGACCCAGACTCCGGCAGCATCACTCTCACCACCAGAAGCCATCAGTGGAGAGGCACTGAGCTGCAAGTCGAGGCAAACCCAATAGGGAGAAGCACCAGTGGCTCTCTGCTCCTGTCTGTCAGGGAAGGAATGTGTGGAACCAAACAGAAACACAGCGCACCAGACCATGAACTGACCCCCCTGCTCGTGAAATATGGGTCCATCTTCTCCAGGCTCCACAACACATCAGCTATTCCTTCTCAACCCCTCTCCCTTGACTGAGATATGTCAGCGGATGGGTTGGTCTGTAAAGTGAAATTTATACCGCAAGGTCTCACATTCAGAGTTGGTTAGTACACAGCTCCCCAAACTCATCCCCCAAATCATCAAGAAGTTATGAAATTCCAGGTAAAAGTTAAAGCCCCCTAAAATAGTTGTGATCCAGCTGTCATCGCACACAGCCACATGATATTAGCAAAATTGAAATCAGTTGATCAAAGACCGGCAATTAGGTCATGGTTTAAAGACAAACAAGTACTTGATTGAAGATGGCTGAACATGGACGGTAGGAAATGCCGGAACTGTAAAAAAAAGAAAAGAAAATTGTTTATTCATGAAGAAAGAAAAGTAGAAATTCATCTATTTATTTTGTGTTACCCATTAAAGAGGCGCTTAGGAATAAGTCAGTACTGATGGATAATGTAACTAAAGTCATAGTATGTTGCATGTAGTACATTTGATTTTTTGAACTGTAAATGAATTACTTTCAAATTGAAAGCTTGCAATGGTTTTGCATGACAAGCGTTAGCATTCTGTTGGCATGAAATAATTGTCTGTGTTACCTCTTTTCAGTATGTTAGCAATATTTCATTAACAGATTAACAAAGAATTATATTGGGAGTAATATGTAATGTTTATTAATGAAATTATAACTTGTGTGGAAATGATGAATTGTACATGTTCTTGGCTGTAGAAATATTTGTCGTGGAACAGTCAGTGAATGTCTATATTTATTTATGTGTGTATTACAAAGTTTGGTTTGGATGTGTGTGAATGTGTTTGTTTCGTGCGTTCTAGTCTCAAGTTTTTGAACTGGCAAGAAAATCTTGTAAAGACATTTTGTAAAAATGGAATTGTAAATACAGTCTTATGTTACATGTTATTTTTCCATGGTAGAAACTGTACAAAATGCTAAGTAATAAAATAATCCTTAACCATTTCCCTTTGCTGTTTGTTTAATTGAAGAAGTAAATAGACATGCTTCTCCTCCCAGTGCTCAACTGTTTGGCAGTTAATGTTGCTTATTTTGGCTATAAAAGCCATCATGGCCGATTCTGTGTACAGCCTATCCACTGATCGGTCCAGGAGCCTGAGACATGCGCTCTGCAAGTCCAAATAAACAGGTCATCTAGCTTAACAGCCCAAGCAAATTTACCATCGCTGAGGTCGGGCGCCCCTCAACATAATGCTCTGCTTCTCAGAGCACTTGAAAAGCATTAAATCGCTCCTCTGCTCAGCAGCCTTCGCCCTCTAAATGAAAAGAGGAAATGTTTACAAGAAAATAGCTAAGAGTGACATTGTGAGAGTTAATCCTATATGTATGGAGTGCATGATTTCTGTGTTCAAAACACAGTTATTTGTGTGTGTTGGATAAAAGCATTTTTTAGGACACATCCAATACTAACAGGAGCGCATGCAGAATAGTGTTTAATGGTGCATACCGTTATATGTTTTATTACGTGTATCCAGGCAAGTTGACATTACATTCTTGTTAATAAGATAGAGGTTTATTTACACCACCTACAGTATATACTGTATATGTGGTCGTTGTCTTTACATTTAAGGTCATTTTGTAGACACTTTCGACCAAAGTGACTTACAAGAAGTGCATGCATCCTCCATAGGAACAATAACTGTCTTGCATTGTGCTAACGGACATCAGCATGCTCATTGGTAGAGTATTCAGAGTATTCAAACCACTGCATCTGCCAGACCTGTCATTTTGGATTTTAAAGACAACATGCAGTGAATCCATCAGTGGATGGATTTCATATCTTTCATAGATTAAAAAGAATACAATAGAATCATCAAATCATGTTCTCTGAGATTCAATTAAATTCAGATGAATTGGATACTTTATGGCATTTCCAAAAATCATCAGAAAGGTCAAAATACTTCAGTCAACAGAAATGTTTGTGATGGGACAAACACAAAGGAAAAACAAAACATATTTTTAATTGGTGCAGTTGGCTTTCAAGTTTCAAAATGATGTATTTTCATGAGCCTGAGCCATGTGTAATTCTAATTTTTCTTTGTTGCACTTAAGGAAATTGAGTGTCACCAAAGAGACAACATTCCTTCCAGTGTGCTGCTAGCAAAGGCACCGTTTTCTAATCTGCTGTTGGAGGTTAATCCATGTCAATTCAGTATTGCAAATATTTCCATTGATCGTGTCTGTGTGTTTGCATATTTGTGTGGGTGTGCTTGTTTTTCTAAGTGTATGTTTGACGTTGCTGTCCAGATGTTTAGATTTGAAGTCTGTTCTTGTCACCATTTTCCACAGCGAGTGACAAATTATTCTGAGCCCTTGTTTTCACACACTCAGCCTCTTCAGTCAGTCAATGCTTCGCCGCTCACTTCTCAGGGATGTTGTTTATGTACAGTTCTATTATGTCACAGGAGATTAGTTCCTCTTGGTCTGTGCACCCTAATCCCTCTCTCTTTTCTAGGAGCCGGGCCAGTGTTTAGCCAAGGCTCCTTTCTGTGCGAGCCAGCCCAGCCCCTCTCCCTTTCAGGCTGTCACAGTCCCTCTCTACACACACCAAATACCATGGCCCTCAAGTGTGAAAACCTCAAAACAAAAGGGCCTCTAGCCTCTTTTGAGGCATGTTGCAAGACGTCCAAGTCTCCGAGGACATAAAAGAAAGGAAAAAAAAATGCAACAACTAAATAATAGGCCAGTCGTCAGTACAAAAGCTTTGTTTCTTATGGTACAAGGCCAGTGAGGGCTTTTTCACTTTGCATGACATTACATCCCTATTGTGAAAGTCAGGCAGGGGATATCGCTTTCAAATTTGAACACATATTTATGAAAACAATATTATTCATTTGGCTCTGCGAATAATCCCGGTCAATTAAATATTTACCCGTCTCCTGGTTGGCATTATCCATCATTTTATTAGAACTGAGAATAACACAGTGAGTTCATTCAGAGGAGCGCAACAAAGATAGGCTGTTTCTCCCACACATCTCCTCTGACCCCTTTGCACCCGTTCTGCAGATTAACATTGCAATGAGCCATGCATTACTATTTATCAAATCTAAGCCACTTTTATGGGTCATCCTACAATAGTTTGACGGAACAACTGTAACATTACCCCTTAAAGGATGGGTGGAATTTAGGTTTTGATGATAGGTATGATCCAAACATTACTTTGAAGTATGAGGCAAAAAATAAAATAGATGGACTTTACTTTCCTTTTTTCAGATGACACTGATCATAACCTGAACGATTTGAGAGCAAACGTTGCTCTCATGTGAGTTTCAGGTCAGTGAGATCATCGAGGAGAGCCAGGCATGCGCTCCAGATTACTACCACATGGACTACATCCATTTGCGCTGGTACTCCTTCAATAGGATGAGATGGAATATATTGTTTGTGAGATTGATGAAAAATATCCAGAGTGTTCCCCCCCATCCATTAGGAAAGGCAATGTTGCTTTAATGCTGTGGTATGGTGAGAAATCTGACCTTGCCCCAGGCAGTGGCATGTTTCTGGTTAGGCTCTGGTGAGTGGGACCAGGCAGGGGACACATGAAAGGATCTTTCTGTCAGGCTGCAAAAGATGTTCAGTCTAAGTCTAATGAATACCAGAACACATAGACAGACCTGAGAACATGCCACACATTACACAAGCACTAGAGCTACAACACTGTTGACAAGCTCAGTATTCCTCTCCTTCTTCTCAAGGCTGACAAAGTGAGAAGCTTGATGAGCATGTGTGTGCATTGATTAAAAAGCAGTACTAGCCTACCAGGACACTGAAGTGAAAACACCTCCTCATCCAAAGACAGACAGATAATGTGTTTGTTGCTAAAAATTGCCTTTGCTTCTGTGTCTCCACTGGGAACGTTATACCCTCGTCTGTACCTGGAAAAGCTTTCTTGGGTTGTATAAGTCAGCGACTGAGCTGGTACAACAATACCATGAGAAAATGATTTTGTATGAACAAAGTTACCAGCTTATAATGTACACCTGTGCAATCAAACACAGTTCAGCTTTTGTTGACACTTGATTCAGCTTTTTTTGTGCCAGTTGTAGTGAAGATACTGTATATTGGACTATTATAAAGAGATATATTTAAACACCTCAGTATAATCCGTGGTAGGAGATGTACTGTAATTATTTAAAGCAAAAGTATCAATACCACAATGTTAAAATACTCCCTTAAAAATAAAAGTCATGTATTTAAATTGGTACTTATAAATGAAGTAAAAAGTACAGAATCATAAATTGCAAAATGTAATTAAAGTATGAGAAGTAAAAGTACTAATAAGGAAGACTGAGCCATTTCATAGTGTTATTTATTATGCATTATCATTATGGCATTAGCATAAGCAGCTGGTTGAGCTGGAGAAGCTCAACCAGCTCTAACTGCAAATACTGCTGGGTCTTTCGATAGAATACTATATTTTGAAAACAGATCATATGTTTTGCATTTCAAATTTAAATCTGCAAAGTAACTAGTAATTGTAAGTTGTCAGATGAATGCAAAAAGTACAATATTTCCCACTGAAATGTAGTGGAGTAGAAGTATGAAGTGGCATAAGAATTAAATATTCAGTTAAAGTACAAGTACCTCAAAACTGTACTTTAGTACAGTGATTAAATGTGCATACTTCCTTCCTTCAAGTCTTCTGATGATTCTTCCAGTCAATTAACCTCCAATATGAAACATTTCACATACATTTTCCCTTTATCCTAAACTGAAACACACTTTGTTCAAAGGAATTGCCATCCTTTGGAGTTTGGGTCAAAGGTAAGCAAGAGGTCCAGTATGTTTGTGTTTACAAAGAAAATGTCACCAGAGGAGTCGTTATCTAGATCCCTCTTTCGAAACCAAACATCCTTCTCCACAGGCGTCCAAAGTGGAGAGATCAGGCAGGAAAGTGCCATCCAGCTGGGTAATAGCTGCTTATAATCCCCTCTGATTAGTGTTAATCCCTTTAATGCTCCTTCCTGAGAATAAACACATGTTGACCCAAGTGACCCGCTCTTAATAAATGAAGGTTGGTATTCTATCATCTATTCACTGTGGTCGATCCAGTGTTGCATGAGCTTGTATTGTAGCTCTTAATGATACAATGTGTATGTAATAACCTAAAATACAACAGCTGACACTTTTAAATTGGGATCGCTGGCTGGTGTCAGCTTTTTCACAATACAATACACCCCCCAGGCGTGACTAGCGATGAGGGGCAACTCTCCGTCTTGTGTTCTTTTCTCCTGTGAAGTCAGTGTGCAGGGTCGGTAGCCGGGCCTCAGAGGCGAGGCAAAGTTCAGAGGTTGGCGTGTACCCTGGAGGATGGACGGCAGCGTGAGGGCAGGGCCCAGGCTCGGGGACAAGGGAAAGGGTCAGGGGTTGAGTTCAGATGGAATCCACACAGAGGATGTTGAAAGAGATATTGTCAGGGGAGAGCAGAGCTTCCTCCTCTTTTCCTGCTGGCCTGCCGCTAAAGACCCCACAAGGCAAGCACAACATCAGAGATTGTAAACACATCTGCAGCTCCGAGCACTAATTCAAAGGTGTTAATAAGATGATGCATGTGCCATCCAAAGTGGCATTTACAGTAGAAGAGGAAATTATGAAAGGCATGATTTGATGTGTAAACACTTTGCTTGAGCACCTCTGCTTCCTCAAAATGTTGAAATAAACTTGCGTGACAGGAAAAAGAGCTGTGAAAAATGTGTTCTTAGGGCTCTTTAGAGATTAAAATCAATGCACACTTTTTAGAATAAACCAAAAAATCGGATTCTTGCTTTAGCTCAAACACAGTTGCACATTTTCATTCAAATATTTCTCTGAGGAAAATCTGCTCTGTCTCCATTTTGATTGCTTCAGACTAACAAAACCTATATTTCAAACAGTCAATCCATTTGTCTGTCTACTGTGTTCTCTCTCCATGTGGAAGGACTGCTATGGATCAACATCTAGTTCATACCCAAAATAATAAATGTTGCTGTTCGTTTACATATAGAAAGATGGCATCAGAGGTTATTACAGTATTGCTCACAATAAAGGCATATGGGATATTTTTCAAAATTTTTGTTAAATCCATTTATTGTTCTGAGAAAATCAAAATGGGGCGTGAGCTGAAAAGGGAGCATGAAATTGATTACACTGTAAAGGAACGGCTTATATGTGCAATCACAAAAGCTTTTACAGGCCCCTGAAAACATGAGGCAGCAACAGACTCCACAAATAAATTAACACCAGGATAATGTGATTCTTTGTTTTTATTTTGTATGAAGATGTTGATCTAAATACATTAAAAACGAAGCTGGCACATAGCTCAGCAAACCGCATGTTTATATAATGAATATGGAGTATTTTGTCCTGTCTCTCTATGAGTGTGTGTGTGTGTGTGTGTGTGTGTGTGTGTGTGTGTGTGTGTGTGTGTGTGTGTGTGTGCTAAAAGGCTAAGAGCTCATTTCCACCCTTGATGATCACAGGCACCATTGATTGTAATGCTGACGAGCAGGCTAGTCCTGCCCGTGGCGTACAAAGGGATCTGGACATGTTTAAAGCACTAACTTTCATGTTTTTTATGCTGGTATGAAGTTGAGTACTGATGCTGCAGGCAGCTGGCTCTCATTAACAAAACATGATGTCAAACAGAGGGCCTGGCTGGTGAAAGTCAACCGCTCTCCCTCTCTGGTCGTCGGCGTCTCTCGGCGCTGCGCTGAGAGCTGTCTGACCTGGTGGACTTGATACTTTGGCTTTGGTCAGTAATGTCCTACAAAGAATAAAATTACAACTGTGAATGATGGCTCTAGGTGTGAAATAAATCATTTACACATTTAGACCTAAAGCATCACTTTTTTATGCTTTCATAGACTTGTCATTAATATAATAATGATAATAATAAATTATTTCTATAGCACTTTTCTTAACAAAGTTACAAAGTGCTTTCCAGCAAAACAGCAAATAAAACTAAGAACAACACAGCCAACAACAATGAAGTAAAATACAAAAAACAGAGTTGTCATGAAGCACCATATATATATTTATACACATATAAATATAATACACACACACACACACACACACACACACACACACACATATATATATATATATATATATATATATATATATATATATATATATATATATATATATATGTATATACTGTATATATACAGTACAGGCCAAAAGTTTGGACACACCGTCTCATTGTACATTACATTTACATTGTAGATTCTCACTGAAGGCATCAAAATTATGAATGAACACGTGGAATTAGGTACTTAACAAAAAAGTGTGAAATAACTGAAAACATGTCTTATATTCTAGTTTCTTCAAAGTAGCCACCCTTTGCTCTGATTACTGCTTTGCACACTCTTGGCATTCTCTTGATGAGCTTCAAGAGGTAGTCACCTGAAATGGTTTTCCAACAGTCTTGAAGGAGTTCCCAGAGATGCTTAGCACTTGTTGGCCCTTTTGCCTTCACTCTGCGGTCCAGCTCACCCCAAACCATCTCAATTGGGTTCAGGTCCTGTGACTGTGGAGGCCAGGTCATCTGGCGCAGCACTCCATCACTCTCCTTCTTGGTCAAATAGCCCTTACACAGACTGGAGGTGTGTTTGGGGTCATTGTCCTTTTGAAAAATAAATGATAGTCCAACTAAACGCAAACCGGATGGGATGGCATGTCGCTGCAGGATGCTGTGGTAGCCATGCTGGTTCAGTATGCCTTCAATTTTGAATAAATCCCCAACAGTGTAACCAGCAAAGCACCCCCACACCATCACACCTCCTCCTCCATGCTTCACGGTGGGAACCAGGCATGTAGAATCCATCTGTTCACCTTTTCTGCGTTGGACTCATCAAACCAAAGCATAGATTTCCACTGGTCTAATGTCCATTCCTTGTGTTTCTTGGCCCAAACAAATCTCTTCTGCTTGTTGCCTCTCCTTAGCAGTGGTTTCCTAGCAGCTATTTGACCATGAAGGCCTGATTCGCGCAGTTTCCTCTTAACAGTTGTTCTAGAGATGTGTCTGCTGCTAGAACTCTGTGTGGCATTCATCTGGTCTCTAATCTGAGCTGCTGTTAACTTGCGATTTCTGAGGCTGGTGACTCGGATGAACTTATCGTCAGCAGCAGAGGTGACTCTTGGTCTGCCTTTCCTGGGGCGGTCTTCATGTGAGCCAGTTTCGTTGTAGCGCTTGATGGTTTTTTGCGACTGCACTTGGGGACACATTCAAAGTTCATTTTCCGGACTGACTGACCTTAATTTCTTAAAGTAATAATGGCCACTCGTTTCTCTTTACTTAGCTGATTGGTTCTTGCCATAATATGAATTCTAACAGTTGTCCAATAGGGCTGTTGGCTGTGTATCAGCCTGACTTCTGCACAACACAACTGATGGTCCCAACCCCATTAATAAGGCAACAAATTCCACTAATTAACCCTGACAAGGCACACCTGTGAAGTGAAAACCATTTCAAGTGACTACCTCTTGAAGCTCATTGAGAGAACACCAAGGGTTTGCAGCGCTATCAAAAAAGCAAAGGGTGGCTACTTTGAGGAATCTAAAATATAAGACCTATCTAAGAGTTAAGAGTTATTTCACAATTTTTTGTTAAGTACATAATTCCATATGTGTTCATTCATAGTTTTGATGCCTTCAGTGAGAATCTATAATGTAAATAGTAATGAAAATAAAGAAAAAGCATTGAATGAGAAGGTGTGTCCAAACTTTTGGCCTGTACTGTATATATACACACACAAACATACATGCCTGTAAATGTACAAAGACATACAGTAAATGGGCAATGGCAGGGCAGGATGATGAAACCCAACAGCGTATTAAATATTCATAAACGCGTTCCTATAAAAGTAAGTTTTAAGAAGCGATTTAAAAGATACTAATGATGTGGCGTGTCTAATGTCAGTAGGCAGAGTATTCCAGAGTCTTGGGGCTCTAACAGCAAAGGCCCGGTCGCCTTTGGTCACAAGCCTGGATTTTGGAACAAACATTAATGCTATGTGATATTCATATATATCTGCAGGTTAGACAAATTAGTACCATTCTCTAATACGACATCACTTATAATGTTTTTTTGAAAGTTAAAGGCTTCATTAATGTTAATAACCCATTAATTAATGCTTCATAGACGAGTGAGTAACCACTTGTAAAAACAAATTGTGGAAACAACCCATTGGCTGGTGTATATCATCCTACAGCTGGGGACTTGTATTGCATGTCATTCCCCATCTCACTCACCCTTTATTTCCTGTCCTGTTTCTACTGTCATCTATCCAAAAGTTGCATTAAAGTGGCCATATTATGCTCATTTTCAGGTTCATAATTGTAATTTGAGATTGTATCAGAATAGGTTTACATGGTTTAATTTTCAAAAAACGCCATATTTTTGTTGTACTGCACATTGCTGCAGCTACTCTTTTCACCCTGTGTTCAGGTCTCTGTTTTAGCTACAGAGTGAGACATCTCAACTTCTGTAACGTCTTTGTTGGCAGTCGCACATGCGCAATAGCTAGGTAAGGATTACATTTGAACAACTCACCCGGAGACTGAAGGCAGGAGACATTCAGAAACCCGTATCTCACTCAAAACAGCATGGATGTTTTTTTTTTCAAAGTTTGTATGAGTGTGGAAACACCAGAGACACAAAATAACACCCCGAATCCCAGAAAAAGTGTTTTTTTTCATAATATGGGCACTTTAAAAGGCCCCAAAACAGGACTGTTGTACTGGAATAACCCTTTAGTACTTACTTAATAACCAAAACATCTGTTAAGTCTACAGTTACATTACTATAACATTAATAAAGAATATAGGTTGACAGCTTTTTAAAACTTTCTGATAAGTCTTCAACCTCCACATGTTGTTCTTATGAATATGGTTTTAAAGCAAAATGAATAAACAAATTACTAACCATGAACACAGCCATAAAACCATTACAAAAGTATGCATTGTTATTACCCAAAAACACACAGTATAAGCAACTACTAATACTTTCATGACTTCAATTTATGACCTCGGTGATGGCTGACCATTTCCATGCCTCAGCATGCTTGGAGGCACAGGCTGGTCTTGTTTGTCTCAGAGGGTGAGGACAACACGGTGAGCAGAGCATGATGGGATATATGTCAGTCACACCACTGAAGCATTTGTCAGTGTCATATTTCACAAAAACATTACAGATTATTGAAGGGATGATAGGGATATCTGCAGTGGGTATTAACAGGTGTTAATATCTTGAAAACGTGTCAAATGTGGATCAGCAATAAAAAATAAAACGGTAACATCTTGTTCATAAATCCCTTGTCTAAAGGCACCGTTGCAAGTGTGCTTTTTCAAGCCTGTTTGCAACATAAACAGTTCCGTTTGTGTTGAGGTGTTGAGTGGTCCTGAGATTTAGGTGAACTGAGGGAATCCTGTGATTCAGTGTCATGACAGGCCACTGTGCCCGCACAGCCTGTAACACGTTTATGACACTCAAGAGGAGAACAAAACATATGGTATACATGTTAGGAAGGTTTGCAAAGCACGGCTAGCCGAGGGATGATCTCTCTTTTTCCACGCTTTGATGGTAAGTGGCTGTTAACCACGTCCCACCTTTGGGATAAATGACATTATCAGCTACTTATCTGAGTACAATCTGCTTTTCATCACTTGTGACAGAAACAGAGCACATTTTCCAGGCTCAGTTCCCTCTACAATCCTTCATACTGACATCTGATGACTGCAGTAACATTATTTTTTTTTAATTGCTTGATGTTTAATTAATTTTTTTTTTTTACCTTTATTTATTCAGGGAAGGTTCACTGAGAGGAAGCCTCTCTTTTGCAGGAACACCCTGATCACAGTTACACATTCATACCTGGAAGTTGCCCAGTACAACCACAGTCTGATCTGCTGGCCACTGAGCAGCTCCACTGGAGTGGCTGGGGTTAAGGGCCTTGCTCAAGGGCACCTTAGTGGTGGTAAAGAAGGAGGGACAAGCGCTGCTCTTTTCACTTTCCCCACTCAGATCTTTTTACTCTGTCAGTCTGGGGATTGAACGGACGACCTCCCGGTCACTTCTCTAACCTTTAGGCCACGACTGCCCCAACATTATTGTTATTATATAATTACCCTACACAAAAGGCTCTCTCTCATGAAACATTAGCTGCCATTTGGCTGAAGCAGAGCACCTCAAGAGAGATGATTCCTGAAAAGCTATGTGCTAAACAAAACAACATTTTTCTCGTTTCAATTCAGAAATAATTTACTGCCTCGTATGATTTGTGCCACGTCTATCGTCTCCTGTCTGTGGATATATATGATGTTGCTAAAGATCCCCCTCAACTCAACTCATCTCTGCGCTCATCTATTCTCATACTCACAGTCCTTTTAAGCAAAGCTCCAAGGCAATGATATATTGTGCAGATCTGATTGAAAACAGTCTTCAATGTGAAACTAGCAATCTCTCAGACTTCTGTCATTCCAGTTTCTTAAATAGACTGTTTGAAAAATCACAGTAATTTCATTAAAATGGATTGACAGCCTGGTGAGTCAGTGCGCCAGTGGGAGAAGAGTGTTTCACATTTCTCCTGAGGAGAATCCTTTACCTCCCCAGCAGTTCCTTTAATAATACAGGCAGCGCCTTTCATCTGCTCCTCCAAGCTAGGCGTTTAATGCGTTGCAGATTCTTTTCAGCTCTGACTATATTTTACCGTCATCTTTTTAGAGGCTTTCTGGAACGTGTATCAATTAATCTTCAACTTTGTTTCAAACAAAATCAACCTAATGTTTGATAATGAAAGGCTCACACCAGCATATAATAATAATAAATGATAAATAAACTGCAGAATTCATATAATAGTGTCTATAGATTTAGCTTTGATTACGCTAATACACTATATATTTAATATCATTATCCAGGCGATTAAACACTAAAATATAAAACCATAAATGCATTTTACAACCTCATAAGTATATTTCTTGGCATTGTGGAGAGACCACACTCACCAGTGAACTGTAAAAATTCCACTGACCACATAAGCAGAGACAGACTAATAACCTTAACAAAGTAAAGGAAGTGCCAAGAGTGCCGTGAGTTAGATAAGAGCATAGATACCACTCTTGTGTCTGTATGCTACATTTGAGGCTACTGCCAGTAGCTAATTATGAGGGTTGGGCATTGTTTGGATTTTAACAATTCTGATTCCAGTTCCAATTCTTCCTTTCTATTCCGGTTCTTATCGATTCTCAATTCCGATTCTTTGAGGGGTGGAGTTGAAGCGGGTTACATGCCTATTTTCACAAATAAGAAGAAAGTTTTATTTTGATTCAATGGTGGTTTGCCATTTTACAGGGCTTTTTCAATGTAAAATAAAGCCACACTGGAGCGCTGCTTACTGTGCTCCAAGGCTGCAACACAACAAGTGCCTGGCCGCTACGGAAACCAAAACTTGCGCGTGTTAAATTGGTGTGATGATCGGATTTGAAACCAAATCCTCTAAACGATTCCAAACGATTCCAATAAAGAAACGATTCTACTGGAATCGTAATTTTTGAAACGATTCCAAGTAGGAATCAGTTATCACTGTCAAACTATTCCTTTAATCAAAGCACAGTATTTCAGCCCTCTCACTGGTCATTCATCCTCTTGCTGTGTTTATACATTTCTCTTTGGTTTTCTTATGTTCATAATAGTAAATCAACTATTTGCTGCAGGGCACAACACTCTGATCCTTGATTAACTCAATTAGTACAACCAATCAAGAACAGGAAGCCACAATATGTAAAGATAATACAAAAATCAAACATTATATTAACCAACCACTGTAGTGGTTGCTGTAAAACCCCTCTCATAGTCCTCTGGCCTTGCTGCACGATCTGTCTTTCATAGTCGACCAGTGCTGACTGCCAAGAATAGTACTCTGGCTGATGTGTCTGGCTCTTGTTAGCGAAGGATAGGTTTGTGTCAAGCACAGCTTCTCTGCAGGCTGAGCCGTGTTGTTGTTGTGGTTGAAAAAGATCATGGGACTGTTGTGTGCAATCGCTCACTGACAAAGATGTCGGGGCTGCTAAATGACACACTTCCAATCAACTGATCCGCTGCCAGTGTGAGTCATCTTTTTCTCATGGCAAAAGCTCCACACAACAGACTTTGAGTCTTTGAACAGGTGTTGTTTTTCTTTCTCATCACTCTTTTTTCACATATATTTTTTTTACATTACTGTTTGTGTATCTGATCCCATCTCAGTCCACCCCTCCCACTCTCTCACACACACCCACACACTGGCTTTCTATTGCTTTTTTTTTCTTCATCTTTTCATACAAAAGAAATAGTGTTGGCCTCTGGCATTTATCAAGGATGAAATGTGTTCAGAGTAAGCCTTTGAATTTGAGCCTATTCAACATACTTTATGAGAAAATATCAAATTGAGTTAAACTTTCATACTGGCTACATATTTACTTACAAAAAAAGGGGCTCATTTTTCTTTACTGCAATTTTTTCCTTCTGTATTCTGATCCTGTTTCAATTGACTAAAAGTTCTTATGAATTTCTTCCAAGTGCAGTGTCACTGAATATATATCTAGTGACTTTCTTCTCATGAAGGTCTGCCAGTTATTGGAAGGGGCTGTTTTTAATTGACCCATTGTCCACATCATTGGTGTATTCAGGGGCATTGCCACAGGCAGAATTTCTTGTCATCAAAAGCTGCTTTTGGTTGAACATCTCAGATCTGAGGCCAGTAATTGAATAGATAGGGTTTTGATTGATGTTTAGAGGAAGTCTCTTTCCTATTTAAATATTCATGGGCCTGTAGCCTGCAGGGGTGAGACAGGAATCCAAAGCAAACCTGTGGACAACAATAGCAGCTCAGAGTTCTTCCTGTCTGCTTCCAATTACAGTAAATACACTCTCAGAGCTACCATCCCTGTTGCATTCCTGCTCCCCGCTCCACTGGGCTCTGCCTAACTGAGGGTATTTGGCATCTGAAGACAAACCTAAATGCATGGAATGAAAAGACAAATGTCCCGTTATCTCACTGTTTTTGTAAATAAAAATGACCAGAAACATGAATGAGTGTCACGGCATGGGAAAGCATTAGTAGGTTTATAAATCTTTGGATTTATCTGCCCGCTATGCTTCATTTTCTTACATATCAAAAGTGACTGTAATGCTACTTTATTTGAAACATGCAACTCATATTACAGGTGTTGCACTCATGGTCCTTCAATCCCACTAGATCCCACTTGAAATATGTCAGTCCCAACAGGCCTGTCACTATGACATCACAGACTGTTGTGGTCTCCCCAGTCTGCTGTGCCAAAAGGATCCCAACCAAGGGGGTAAGCTCACAACGCGTACCTCCTATGGCGCCATTTTGATGCTAACAAGCACTCACCCCCCCGTTAGCATTCCATTGACTGCCATTCATTTTGACGTCACTTTGACAGCGAATAACTTTACATCTGAAGCGTTTAAAGACTTTATTTGTCCATTGATTATTTCTAAAGAAACACGACAATGTATAAAAGGCTCCATTACCTTGTATCTCACGTTATGGCTCCGTAGCAGACGTTTTTGTAAAAATAGGCTAACGATTGTGTCATAACCACGGGACTTACTGTCGCATAGTAGAGGAATTACCGTACAGTACAGGAGAAGCTCGCAGGCAGTTTCGACTTACATTAGCTGTTTAAGTTTAATTACTAATGTTAACTAGCATTTTAGTTAGCAATAATTAGCCTGTGTCCATGTTATCTCCTTACATATACCTACGCGCTCTGTCTCTGCAATATTTGGAATGATTGAGCTTTCTCTTGGCACAGCTACCAGAAGACTTACAACTTTCAGACAGGTTGCTCACGTCACATTTACGTCGGCGCTCACCGGAAAAGTGCTTCTAATATCCTTCACTGGTCTCCGTCCAGAGCAATGGGATCTGTTGGTCCATTCTATATACAGTCTATGATCCCAACCCCATGAAACGTGCAAGAAAGTAGCATTATGCGTGATTCAGTCTGTCTTTTTGGTCTTGGATCAGTATGATAACACCAGATGAATGCCTTTAAACTTCATATCAAGTGGCTTTAAACAAGTATTTCTTTGTCTGCATTAGCATGCGATGACATCCAAACAATTGACAGACACTTGAAAGCTAAATGTAAACTAAGACAGATGAAGTAACCTGCTGGAAAGAAGAGATACAGCACATAGTTTTGAAAGAGATTAGATATTAATGGTGTCCTGCAAAATAAGGCGCTAGTTCAAGGTGGTTCATTAACTAACACCCTATCAAGCAAACTTTGGAACAGAGCTATTATTACAAGCTTCATCTTAGCTCTCAAAAACAACCATTTGAAAGACATGAATCATTATAGGTGGTGAGAGCTGCCAACAAACCAAGAACACAAACTTTTTTAAGGAAACACCTCCTGACCGGAGTAGGAAGGATGTCTCATTAGTGCTATAGAATCCAATCACAATGCCAGGTATGAAATCCTGGATGCCTTGAGTATTTTAATTGCTAAGGCTCTGTTTGACTGTCAGCTTACAGCAGGGTTAAAATTCACCACGTACTTGCAAGACACTGACAAGGGAAAAAAGCCTTTTGGAAATAAATTCACCCACTTGTAGGCCAACAAACACAGACACAATCTGGGTTGGAGTGAGTGCAGCCCTCTTTGGGAAAACAAAGGGCCGTGAATTGTCTGCAAAAGTGTTTTCAGCACGGAATATCTCCTTTCTTTCCACAAACACATTTTCAATCGAGGATTTAATTAAGCAAGTGTGAGGGTTTGTTTGAGGAGTACCGGGAAGAAGCAGAATAATAAAAGCTCTGTTATAAAGCCAGAGAGTCAAACAGCATGCTGCTAAACACACAGCTCACATTTCTGTCATCTATTCTTTTGCCATCATGTGTAATTTGTCTACACATTTTAACTTATGAGTTCTGTAGGTATGAAGCCAGGACATTCCTCCCTGATGTTGATGCTAATAGTTAATGCTTGGCCATGGGAAATAAAGATCCCTAAGTAGAATCAGAAATTATGTTTTAATTGCTTGTTGGGTTGTGTGGATTTGTACTATTCATTGTGATAGAGTTTGAAAATTAAAGATTACTCAGTGATACCCTGACGAATATGTTATATAATATGTTCTTATATGTGTCTAGTAGTTGTTCTTAGGACAAGTAAGCTCAGTGAAATTTGTCAGTTGATTCCCAGCAGTGTCTTTGAAGTGAGAGAAAAGTGGAATGAAACATAATATCCCCAGGGTCACATTTAGTATTTGGGGAAAATAAACATTTGCCAAGCCTGATCTTGTGTGACTGACTCTGTATGTAGGTCTGGGAAAAGAGCCAGTAGTATTTGTGCAATATAATTAAAATGAAAGGTGTTCAGGAGATGCGTTGCTCTTTGAGGACTAGTGATGATTTCATTATTTAGTCTTGTTGACTGCAGAGAGACTCTACTAAACTATATTAAGTATTACAGATATATGGGTTGAAGTAGACACCGGGCTACTTGCAATAAATCTCATTATTTGATTAATTTCTTATATGTTTTCACCCTATACAATTCATTTCTTCAATTTTATGAATAAAAAAAGCGTTCTTATATTTAAAACGTAAGTTGTAATATTCCCCAATATTATTCTAAAACCAGAAAATATTCACCACAAGGTCCATTAAATAGCTGTTTTGGAGCTTACAATCATATCGTATGATCATCATCACTAGATAGAGTTTTCCCAGTTCAAATTTCCATTTTTTCCCCCAATAGACTATAAATTGAATCTAAGGTGTATTTATGGAGGAATAATCAGAAATAAAACATCATGACATTTTCCTTGTGTTGGTAGGAAGCATTAGGACATTTTGATTTCAACATTAAATGCAGAGCTGCAGGGAAGAAGATGAAGTAAGACACAGTTGAGCTTTTAGAACTGACTCATCAATGCTTATCTGTGCCTTTTTAATGACAAACTTGCTCCTTGGCATTTATTCAGAGGGTCCTATCCAAGAAAGGAAAAATAAAAATCTTTCTTATGTTTTTTTTCTCATATTTTTTCATCCTTTTCCAAAGCCCACACTCCAACCACTCATAATTTCCCTGCGGAATGCCCTGATTTATTACATCTTCAAATTTCACAATCTGGGGACAAATTGGTCTCCTCAAAAATGCATGAACATGGCTAAGAAGCCCCATATTGGATACAAATGCATTCCTAATGTTGCAACATGAGAGAATGCAGGCATGGTCATGTCACTGTGGATAAAAGGAGATGCCATGTTTTATGACCTGCAATACTGTTACTAATTTGGGGCCACTTGATATGGTGCATTTCATTAGAGGGAGACACAAACACAGAAACCCACAGTGCTGTTTCTCTCAGCACAGTCGCTGAGCTCAAGGTGACAGAGACACATGGCCCACAGGGTGGTTGGGTAGGCATCTCTTCTAACAAGAGGAACAAAAGCATTGTGAAGCGGAACAGGCCGTCATGCCAAAACACTCATAAAGAGGCATGAACTGGCAAGTCCTCGATCTCCACATCTTGAGAAATAATCACTCCCTTCTGGATGTGTTTATGAGGGCAGAGGGGCCTGTGCTATGACGCCTGTACAATATACTGAGGAAGAGGCATACAATGCAACTGATGTGAGCCTTGGACTTTCGCAAAAGGGCATGCCTGAAGTGACATTGTGCTTGCGTCATTTGTTTTCAGTTGTGGATCTATTGTGGCGATCGAGGCGTTTAAGATTCAACAGAGCCTAATGCAAAATGAATCCATTTAAAATAGATGACATATCTATCTGTGACCACACAAAAAAACCCGCATTGTTTCACTTTACAGCTACGGCTTTATAATCATAGGTGTTCTCCACATGTGCTTCAGATCAAATCATAAAAGTCAGGCGTAATACGTTAACTTTTGCAAGAAAATAATTTATCCTAGCGCAAGCTTATATAAGGTTTGCACAAAAAGAATATCTGTCCCTTGGCAATGAGTTATTGTTAAGTCCAAGGAAAGAGAGATGAGAGCTGAGTCCAGCTCCTCTGTGACTACAACACCATCCAGTGAAAGGCTCTTTCTGATTCAAATGAATGGAGCCAAGTTCGGGGCCAAGGAGTCTGGACACCACGCAGCATGCAATCACCTCTCAAAGCAGCACTGAACACATGTTTTTGTGAGAGACCAGGGTTGGGTTTAGAAACTTTTGAATGGAGGGGCCAGACTGGGGCACAGTTTTTAAGAAGTGGGTAAAAATGTAAAGACTCAAATCTAAAACCCATGATACTATTAGGACAACTACCTATCACCTTCTGAATCTGTTAGTGGGGCACCATGGGGGGGGGGCAATCAGATTTCAGGGGGCGGTGCCCGACAGCAGGACAGCACTGTATGATTTTTGGAAGAACACCACAGTCTATTTACTTTATATTGTAATATCGTGGAAGCAGATTTTAAAAGCATGACATATTATTAGACAAGAAAGACACTGAAAAATACTTCAGTGTGTTTGAGGTATGTCATGTGAGCAATAGACGGTTTAGAAGTTACCACAGGATTAGGATAGGGTGGATTTATACCCCAGCGGAGGTTCAAATAATTCCACGTCAAAACCAGGGATGTGTACATTTTGTCCACCCTTTTTAAAGCAGCCCGTTCAAGCTGATGGATATGGTGGGAGCACATGACATGCAGAGGATTTGCTATTCCCTTTCATGATTGCTGCGGCATTGTTTCTGTCTAAGCTTTGCAAGCCTCTGAGGACATCTGGGGGAAGCCAGGCCTGTGTTTGTTTGTCAGTAGCCCATTTATAATAGATCCATATTTCAAAACAAAAGCAAACCATCAAAGTATTTATCTTAATCATTACATCCTAGTCAGTACGGTGTTTATGAATTATGTTACAATGAGGAAATGAGCTTCAGAACAGCAAAGAACAATAGAAACTTAAGGATTTAGTGATACCTGATACAGTGGAATATGAATTAGCATCCATTTAGTGGATAGTTGGTTCATATAACAACAAGTACGCCCGGTTTGTCTGAACCCACACAGTTTGTTGAAATGTTAGAATCTTTTTTTAAGCCACTGTACATGCTGTCATGGTTAATTTATGATTTATGTTTCTTCCAGTCTGATTTGCATTTGGAGGAGGACAATTCCTCTGAGAATCTGCTCAGAAGAGTTGCATCAACCTTGTTCTCTGGATAGAAGAAGAGGGCTTTATGTGTCTCTGCGAGCTTGTTAAAATGCAAAGGAGAATGTCAAGGTAAGGAACACGTGGATTTACCATTCCCAGTGGAACAGCCCAGACTTTAAGAGAGAAATCTGCTCCGGTCGTTTTTTCCTGAATGGCTTTTGCTATCAATATATTTTATTAAATGTGAAAAGTTCACTAACAGACCATGCCATTGACCTGAAATGTCATAACATTTTCCTGGAACGCAACTCGGAAGTGAAATAAAAGTGTGTTTGTTATTCCTGGTTCCAAGTCTGTGCTATTTTTCAAGGAGTCATTGATTTTGCTACCTTTGAATTGAAAGTTAAGATTATGATTTTTTTTCTATATATGACCTTAGTGTATGATGGTAAAAGGCTGTTACAAATAGATCTTCCACTTTTCCAGTCACGCAAGTGAAGCACCAGCACAGCCCAGATACCAAAGAGTGACCAAGGCAGGAGACCAAAGTATGTACTGTAATGGAATCCAGGTTATGACCTATTTTTGTTTAGATTCACCTTCGTTTGCATGTCATGTCTACAGCAGTTTCTGTGTTGACATTTACAAGGCCTGTGATGAATGTGAATAGCTGTTGCAGGCTTCATCGTCTCACATGAAGGCTGCTGGGTAGGTTATAATGTCAGCCTGTCCAGCGTCTGCACCAACCACAGAGAATCCTGACAGGTCCATGTTGCAAACCTGGTGACATGACGCCCGGAACTCGAGCTCCATCCGCCTTGTAGCACCACAGGAGTACTTCCTCTAATTAGTTTCTTCATTCATCAATCAGACCCTTCACCACATGGCGTTGATGTACAGTGACCCTGAAACTAAGAGCTCTCCTTTGATATGGAAACAACACAATTCGTCACCTTCTCCGCTTCCCATCACACCAGGCAGCTCAACTTGGACAAATGACATTGATTGTAATTATTTGCCATGTGAAGGTGCTCCCTCGCGTTACTTCTGATGTGACTTTAATCTGAATCTAAAGGTGTGAGCACAAACAGGCCAAGAATCAGCGGAACGTTCCACATGCATATCTCTGGAACTCATTTCGCTCAGCGTCTGCACCTTGCTGCGAGGTGTGGATAGAAAATGAGAGACAAGGTTGTAGTGGCTACAGCTGAGAGTAGATCTATCACTCTGCCAACTGTCCTCTCTACATCCCTCCTCGAATGAGCGCTTTATTTAACCTTGAGGGCAAGCCAGTGCCGAACATATGCAAGTCATTTGTATTGAATAAATAACAGGATGATCTTATGACAGTCAGTGCAGCTGCTCTGGGCTTTGTCGTTGGCTTAATAGCAGCAGCATTTTAGAGGCAACAGTGCCAGGCTTTATACTGTCACTGTGGAGACCCGGAGCCCACCTTAGACTAGTTAGAACTTAACTTTACCTAGTGGGGATAATGCATCGCTAAATTAAAACAAGTTGCACCATTCAAACTAGTTTTTACTTAAAGATTAGCTGTTACTAAATATTTAGACCCACTAACTAAGTGTTGCTGTCACTTCTTAGCTAACTGAACCAAGTGACAAACGTTAGCTTGTTTGTATATGACATGCTCATGCAGTGTGGAGTAAAAGGTCATATGGGAGATTGCGGACATAACTGACCTGACATTTGATAAAATGCTGTTTAATAGTTATGTAAATTGGGAATATTTTAAATTATATGTTATAAACATACAGTAAAAAAAAGCCATATTAATATATATCCCCCAACCCCCTTGTTAGCAAAGTGAGCAAGACATGCCCCTTGTTAACCTGCCTTCTCTCTTTCAATCCCCTAGTAACTTATGCAAACCTGGAATTGACATGCTGGTGCACACCGAGGGACACTGTCTCTCTCTCATCGAACAGAATGTGTGAACCGAGGTTGTTCATATTTTAAGTAGATCAATATTAATGGTCCTACTTAAAGAGCCAGGTGAGCTAACAAGAGCCTTAAATGAGCCTCTTCCATGTGTCCCTAATGTCTCCCAGATGTAGAGTACTTCAGTCCTGTTGGCGTCCTTGGTTGGAAGCAAGAGAAACTCTTAATCTAAAAAATGAAAAGGCCTTGATAGGATAAAACATCCATTCCAAAGCTGCGTGACACAGCCAGTGTTACACAAGTCATACTAGTCAAGGATAATTGGGTAAGAAAGAGCATCGGCAGGGAGTGTCTGAACAAAGTACCCCTGCCTCCACTCATCTCAGTCCAGTAATAAGACCATTTAGACCTACTAACTGCTAACACTTAAGTGTTGCTGTCACTTCTTAGCTAACTGAACCAAGTGACAAACGTTGCTGTTTAAAAATTCTGTTTAATAGTTATGTAAATTGGGAATATTTGAAATTATATTTTATAAACACACAGTAAAAAAAAATCCATATTGATATATACCCCCCATCCCCCTTGTTAGCAAAGTGAGCAAAATGCATGCCCCTTGTTAACCTGCCTTCCCTCTTTCAATCCCCTAGTAACAGCGAGTGTGTAGTGGCAGAGGAGATGTTTAGTTGATATGTTAGTCTAATCTGACAGATTTATTGATCCTTAATCTGACAAAGGTTTGTGCAATTTAGAATCTATGGTCCCGACCATGGCTCTGAAATATCAGTAGCCTTGCAGTCCATTCCGCTGTCCGTGGTTCTGAAGTAGCAGATGGATTTGTAATTGCGACTTTTTCTCTGAGTTGCTCCCTTCTCTCAGTATCTATCTTGAATCTATAATATTCTCTAAAGAACAGAAATAGTCGTTCATGGGGTGGTTTGCCAGTTTGACTGGCAAACCAACAAAACAATTTGTCCCCCCCAGTTAAAAATTAACAAATCGCTTACGGGTTACAGTGACCTCCTGTTTCATAGTTGATTGCTTTTGATTGGACAGCACTACAGGAACATGTTTCCTGGTGACCAATTTATACTCAGATCTTTACTATTCAAGACAACCTGATTAAGTAGTGTTTTTTCCACTTTTACCTATATATACTACATGAGTCTTGGTGGCTATGAAGTAATGATGTCAAGAAAGTATGTTTGGCATGTTTATAGACTTGAACTACAGGAACAATACAATCCAGAGGTCCTTTATTGTACAAATTGTAAAATCTGGGCGTGAAAATACTCACACAGTTAAACACGGCTTCAAATTCACACACCATCACGTGTGAAGGGTGGAGAACTATTTGGGAAATTTCTAACAGCGTGCGAGTAACGGATCATAAACCTTTGTGTCTGAAGCAATGTTTTTTTTTCCAGTTTTTTTCTGTTTGATGATTCATGATATTGGAGCGCTCAGATAGTGGAAGCAAACAGCCTTATGTTTTTTTCACCCAGTGATTCTAGTGAGCTGTCTAAGCCAAACAGAAATCTCCTGAAAAGATAAACCTTAACACCAGATCGATCATTCACATCACTGTTTCAGATCAACTTGCTAGTGCAGGTATAGATTATAGATCTGCTCATTTCCTCTATGAGCCAAAGGGCAGATGGCTTGCACATTAGAAGATCTCAGACGCACCAATGGCCATTTATAAAAAGCTAAAAACGTGGGATAGAGGTGGAATCCTTTCAGGAAGGAGAACAATTTAAAAAGGTGGGATTTTCCAAAGGTCGCCTTAACCAAAAAGCAGTTGGTGAGAGTGAAGGCTTAGAGTGAAATATAACCATCTTGAGTTTGTGTGATGTGTACTGTACATAAATTCATAACATTTCAGAAGAACGAAGAGTTGATGCAATAAAACTTCCATGCAGCAGCTCAAGGTTGAGATGCTCATTAGAGAGCAAGGCTAAGGAGGATCAACAAATTACACATTGGGGAACTCAATTAGGTGCAAATGGATGCACATGTGTTTATGGATAAATGTTCAGCCCACATGTTAATTTATTGGCATCCTAGTAATTCTCTCTAGGACTTATTCTGGCTCAGCTATCGGAAGGAAAACATTGCCTGATGCTTTACAGAGATTAATAACAACCTTGGTCACACAGTACATTTACATTAGATGGATGAGAGAAGAACATTTTATCAGACATCTGTTCAGCCCGACTAATCTCAGACAGTTGGAACTAAAGCTCGCTTGCAGAACCAAATAAAGCAGTGAACTGTTGCTAACACTGCACAGTGACTCGTGGTGGACTGTCATCCAAGAATACCACATAAAACCAAATCATTCTTATAAAGCTCTGCTGTCCCCACGGCTTTGAGCTGGGGCTTCAGAGCTTATAAAGGGGATACTAAACCCCTTTAAGAGACTTTGTGGCCTCGGGGTTAAGGTAACAGTTAATTGTTTCGCTTGTGTCCTGAAGATATTCGCAATGAGCTCATGAATCAAGCATGTGACTTATCCATCAAGCCACATCCCCTAGTTCTATTCATGCAGCTTGTGATTTATGGCTGGACAGTGGCCTGCAGAGGTGTTGGATTCAATGAAATACAGGGGAGAACATCTGGAAAGCCTATTAGCTCCAAAATCACAGCTTGGGCCAGTTTGATAGCGACAGCTGGAATTGACATGCTGGTGCACACCGAGGGACACTGTCTCTCTCTCATCGAACAGAATGTGTGAACCGAGGTTGTTCATATTTTAAGTAGATCAATATTAATGGTCCTACTTAAAGAGCCAGGTGAGCTAACAAGAGCCTTAAATGAGCCTCTTCCATGTGTCCCTAATGTCTCCCAGATGTAGAGTACTTCAGTCCTGTTGGCGTCCTTGGTTGGAAGCAAGAGAAACTCTTAATCTAAAAAATGAAAAGGCCTTGATAGGATAAAACATCCATTCCAAAGATGCGTGACACAGCCAGCGTTACACAAGTCATACTAGTCAAGGATAATTGGGTAAGAAAGAGCATCGGCAGGGAGTGTCTGAACGAAGTACCCCTGCCTCCACTCATCTCAGTCCAGTAATAAGAGCATGGGGAGGTGTGTTGAAATACAACCCCGTCACTATTCATCCTCACCCCCTTGATGCAACAATGACTAGCATGCAGTCTGCTTTTCATTTAAGGGAATTACCTTTGGGAGGCCAGCAGACGTCTCCTGAGTTGCTCTGTGTGTGTTCTTCTCATCCCTGCAGAGCTGTCTCATTAACACAGAACCCAGCAAGCTTGGTTTTTAGCATAGCCCCATCTCTGTCCTGCCGAAGCCTGCAGCTTGCTGCATGGAAGCTGAAAATAATGACTCACACATTATAGAGTCCCTGTACACAATCCCCAGATCCAGCACCACTCCCCAGGTCGCTGCAGCGTACAGTAGGCCTCCAGCCTGTCTAACGAGTTGACTGTAATGTTAAGGCCACTTAAGACTGAGAGCGAGAGAACATAAGATCCAGAAGGGAGAGCGGTTATACTGTATGTTATGTGTGAAAAGTGAAAAGAAGT
Organism: Sander vitreus; assembly: GCF_031162955.1. Lineage (NCBI taxonomy): Eukaryota > Metazoa > Chordata > Actinopteri > Perciformes > Percidae > Sander > Sander vitreus. The sequence continues at coordinate 17,737,497 of NC_135865.1, forward strand.
CATGCCAGCTTAGTCTAATTTATGACTTTCATGAGAGATTTTGTGACAGCTTGTGTGGCTTACCTAATTATGTTTTTGACATGGTACATGAGTTTAGATTTTCAGTATGAAGCATGACCTGTTGTCTTCTTTCAGTTTGGAGTGGAGCAGCTCTTACTCTTCCTCTGTAAAACATGTGTTACAGCCATTGAAAATACCTAATTATTCAATCATCCATAGGGTGGCTATTTCCTCTAGAACACTTATGAGTTCAGGCGTCATCTCAACGGGGTGTGGCTCATACTCATTTACTTCATTAAAGCACACTGTGAGACATCATTGATTTCTCAGTAAGCCAGGAGTTTCCATGATGCAAGCTCATGGGTGGGAGAGCGGTAGACATGTCACCCATCAGGAGCTGTCAGGAGCTGTCAGAGGACAGGATCCAGACCCTTGGCCAGGAGAGGCCTGGCCAGCCAGCTGTCACCTCTTTGACACTGGCTGAGACCATCCATCTGGCTGAGAGAGGCCCACCATGGGTGCAGAGAAACTCACCAGATCCCAGACTACATGCACATAACGGCAGGAATGCACACACACACACACACACACACACACACACACACACACACACACACACACACACACACACTAGCAGACATGTTTCATGTGCAAAGAGACACTTGAACAAACATTTATGCACATACAATAACATATATGCAGTTGTCTACGCATGTATGCCCGTATGAAGTCGTACAATGCTGCATGCCAGGGCTATTTTGGGTAATCTTCAGTACAATCTCTGGTGCTGTCCACATGAATCATTCCCCCACAGACAGATCCGGGAAACAGAAGTGACACGCTGCCATCGAGCTGAACAGACACCAATAAACAATTATAACATTTGGCTCTAACGCTCACTTTCACATACAGTAAGTCTCTGTCTCACAGAGTGAGCTTTACCAGCAGGAGTTTTTTTCCCCATATACCCATGCATCATTATGGAGTACATAAAAAGTCCTCTTCTGGCAATAACATTTAAATCAACGGCAAGCTTTATCTACTCCAAATTTAGACATACCACAGTAGTAGTAGATTCACTGGAATGTTTTACTGCTGTGATACACGTGAAATAAAACAACAATATCACCACACATCGGTTGAGCGTGGAACACATCTACCCGGACAATGTTTAAGTAAGAGGGGTCAGTGGAGTTGCCAGACATATGGAGAGCATTTGGACATATTCAGACTCCACATCAACCACAAGAGAGCCAGACAGAGTACTGTACATCTTGTTTTGGTAACATCTAATTTTCATAAAAATGTTAAATAGCCACAATTGTCCCCAAAATGCTGGATCTATTTTACTAAAAGAAACATGTTTAACTCAATTATTCATTTGAGATGTTTAATATTTTTCAAGACTTTTTCAAAAGCACATCACTCTGGTTATATCCCTTAGCATATTAGCAATTCAAATGGAATTTCTGTCTTTTGGGTCAGATCTTAATTGTTCAATAAGGATTTATTCAGTTAGCAAGGGACTCTGATAAACCAATTATCCAAGGCACAGTTTAAATGTGGGTGACCTCCATGTCAAACCTTTAGTTTCTATCTGATGTGCTGTAAAACAATCTTGCCTTTTCCTGATTTTGAAGTTATATACTCAAAGCTGCAATTATGTTTGAATTCATCTCAGATTGATTTAATAATTGATAAACAATGCTCCTTGCTGTCAATGAATACACTACAGGAGGTTCTATGATTGTGGCATAAAGCCCTTTTGGTGTGAAGACAAAACAGCCAGAAATACACCACTAGACTGGCAACAATTACCTTGTGCCGTAGTCCCAACACATTATTCTCTCCCATTATTAACATAAGTTGGTAAATATTAAAGTCAAGTAAAAGTGATTAGATTGAAACCCCTAGAAAAAAACAGTTGCATGCATCTCTGTACACTCAAATGTTATTCTGGTGAAGTCAATGTGATTTCTTATCACACTCAAGAGATGAGATGCAACAGTGAGCCATGAGAAAAGTCTGAGGCTGAGCTCAATGATAACGTGATCTGATGACATAGTTGAGCAAGCTGTTCCCCTCTGGTGGTCTCACCATCGACTAACTCAAGAGTTGAAGAGAGTGAATTTTGTTTGGATTGGCTTTAATCTTCCCATCAGACAATACACGGCAGGCGGTATGCTGCAAGTGTTTTTCATTTTGCCACAAGAGAATTGTGTCAGATTCTGCAAGTGCACAAGCGCAGATACGTCAGTGTGGCACGTTGACAGGCAGCTTGTTCAAATAAAGAACTGACAAAGCTCTGAACTGAGTGGCTTAACTCTTGACAAAAGTATTTACAGAAACACATGCACATGACAACAGAAAACAAAAACAAAGTGATTCCCTCTGCTGGTTCTCAGAAACTGTCTGTCCATGGTGCTGAAAAGATATACTAGTACTAATTGTTGAAAAGGGCAATGCATGCTTTTTCCACTCCAAAATTAATTACAAATGGTTACAGAGTAGTTTAAAAATGTGAGCAAATGGAAAACATAAGCTTTTGTGAAGTTAAGAGCGTTCAACATCAACAGCTTATTTTTGACAAATAGCATCATAAATGTGAAACCAGATGATGAGTGGTGCTCATTACACGGCAATACTGTAAATAAATCAAAGATACTAACATGGCATCCATCTATTGTATCTGTCTCTAAAGACTCCATGCTCTGCAAGGCCTTAACCAATTTTAAATGACAGATTTTCTTGACAGATAGCAACTTCGTGAGGCTGAAGCTACATAGGTGTTTTGAGCTAAATGCTAATGTCTGCATGCTATCATGCTCACAATGACAATGCTAACATGCTGTTGCTTTGCAGGTGTTATGTTTCCCATGTTCACCATCTTAGTTTAGCATCATAATACGCTAACATTTGCTAATTAGTACTAAACACAAAATACAGCTAAGACGGGAATGGGATTAGTTTTGTAAGTAAGTACAGTTGAACCAAATTTCATGGCAATCCATCCAACAGTTATATGAATCTTTAACCAAAAACTGTTCCAAACCAATATCGAAGAGTTGTTGAGCTATTTCAGTTTCATATTTTAGCAAACTGTGACATCCCTGAAAACAACATAGGCCTATTAAGTTTATCCTACAGTCAAATACATGTTTTCTGACATACTGTTTTGACTATGTTTTGTTTGTTAGTGCCTCTGCTGTATGTCATTTGTTCTGAAAATGTAAAATAAAGAGTTGAAAAAAAAGAAATGTTTTCTAATGCTTGACAAAAGAAGTATTTTTTTTACAATAAGTATTGTTCTTGCTTAGCTGTGAGCCAATACTGTTAAGAGAAAAACCACAAATTAGGCAAGGTTCCATTTCCCTTCAAAGATGAACGCTATCTCCGAAGCAAAAGGCCAGGAGAAACCATAAAGAAAATGTAAATATTCCAAGATTTTTCCTATTGACGTAACAATTGATGTTTCAGAGGAAAATTATTGCCAAGACATTGTTTGACAGAAAAGGTGTGCAGGCACAAAGATGTGACTGAACTCCAAACTCCAGCCAAGCCACAAGGAGTTGTCTGAGACTGTCTGTCATGCTTTAAGCTGTCATGATGTTAAGGAATCCACCATGAGACTCATGCGAACATGGCTGGCACTGTGCACACCTTCACTCAGCCTGGAGATACAGTATGATAATATTTACATTGTGGTCACCAGATATGATCATGGCAATAGTGATGTCTTTGTTAAACCCTGTGTTGTTCAAACGCAACGAAACAGTAGATAACACCCTCTAATTAAGTTCCTTATTATTGCAGTAATAACAACATGATAGCCGTATAAATCTCAACAATGACTTGATCAGATTTTTCCATCACAGAGCAATGCTACTTGGTATTAAGACCACAAAGAAGCTGAAGTATATTTTTGTTGTTACTTGAATTATTTCCGACTACTCAGATATTTTTTGGTTCAGAGAGGACAGTCAAACAACTTTTAATTCTAACCTGCACCTATTTTATCTGTCCCATTTGTAGCATTAATAGGTATATAAGTAGCATATTAATATGTGTTCCACTGTGTTGGTTGATGCCATGGGTATAATAATATTTCTGCCTTGGGCACACTTGAGCATAAAGGTTGAGTTGGACCCAAATATACAGTCATAAACATCATCACCCGAGAGGGAAACTTTAATTTAGTATAATAATAACAATGACAAACAATGCTCTATACTATCACTTCTCATAAAAGCAGGGTCCAAAGACAAAGCAGGCCTTAATAGAGGTATTTTATAGAGATAGGAAAGGGATATTATTTCATTATAATGTCTCAACCACACTTAACAATTTATCCACATAATTATGGTCGGTGCCCAGGTTGCGCTGTCACCGTAAAGTATGGCCCAGAAAGAGTCAAGAACTTTTATTGAGCTGATATTAATTGATTTGTCCTGACCTACCCAGACCTGGCCTCCCCGGGCTCAGCTTCCTCAGTGGAGTACAGCCAAGGTCTGTCCTAACTCTGCATAAAATAAATGAGAAGCTATGGGGCTTTCGTCTCTAAAGCCAGAGGATATTGTTCGATTTCACGTCAGCCCTCCAGGAGGCAATTTAAACAACCCAGCATGCTAATCAACCTGTTATAAAAGGCAGTTCTGGAGGGTGGCCCGTTCTTTTTCTTCCTTCTCTCCTATTACAGCAAGGCCAAAAAAGGCCCTAAACAATCTGAAGAAAAAGTGTAATTGGGCTTGTATCTGAAGGTAATTACACTCCAGTGTAATGTAACTATGTGGAAAAGGAAACAAGTACTTCTACTTCAAAAGACATTCCCTGGCCAGTTAGGCTGGCATGCCATTGCCAGTGTCACATTTTTTTTTTTTTTCAAAATCCAGGAAAAACTCATAAAAACCTCTTTGGTGTAACAATAATTCCAGAGAAAAGATGCTTATAGTAAAATATGTTGGCTGGTGTTCCACTGGAAGACTGAACCAGAATGTGAGCTTCCCTGCTGCCATCAACAATGTCTCAGTGGAACCACATTTTGACCCTCGTTGGAGGAGGCAGAGCCCCGATCCCCACAAATAATTCAATACTCTAATATCCCCTTGGTATTCGTTGGGACCACAGAAATATGATAGTGTTCATTCTCTGCTTGTGCCCTGAACCCGCAGGTCAGGTGGTAGCAGATCACAGACTGCCCTGTTAAAGAGGTTAAACTAATCATGCATGACTTTCTCACATGGCCCAACCAGTACCTTAAGAAATCTACACCAGCTTGTCATCCAGCAGTGGGTGGACCTGCTTTTCCTACATCTACATCATAGTGGGTTTGACTGCTGCTTTACGGTGTCACCTTCTCACTAAATTCATCTTTAATGATGTAGACTTACAACACAATGACCACACACTCCTCACATGTTGACATCTGCCCTAGAGTTTAAAGAAATGTTTGCCATCATTTCATATAAAGCCACATTTGATCATCACATTTTTTTCAACTGTGTATTTGTTAAGCTTGCTTCTATAGCTGAGGATGTCCTTCAACTCTCTCAGTGTAAAGATCTTCACACAAAAAAAACTCACTTCTGCATTCTAGTCCTTGATTGGGTAAGAGCTAATAAACACTGTCCTCTACTGGCAGAAACATGTTCTTACACTTACTTACCAATATTAGCTGATGCATTGAGTTTTGCTGTGCTTGTTGTCAAACACGCCATCAGTTTATTACCTTACGTTTCTATTATTTCATTGCAAGTGTGTTGCATTTAATTTTAACAATCATTTCCACCCCGATACATGGCTTCTCCTGTAAATAAATTCCCTGAGGTTTCTGGCTCTCAGCTTTCAAGGAATCTGAGCTTTTATTATATAACAAAAAGAAGAAAATTACTAATACTAGATTTTGACCCTAACACTGTAAACGTAAAGGCTGCTAATCCATGCATTCTGATTTGGCATATAATTATATATATATATAAAAAATACTTAATACTCACACTAGCATTGCCTTTACTAATAAGTGCAAACATTTCCAAAACATCTATCATCAGCAAAAACTGCAGCAAAAGATAGGAAAACTAAATACAATCTAACTGTAGTGTCATGGAAATCACATCATTAATGGACAATCAGTACGGACAAATATACCCTGAGCTCTGAAAATATTTACATATTATCACAGCACCACATAATCAATCTGGTCTAAAATCAAGGAGTGCACGAAACATTTTTAAATAGAGGGACACATATTTGACAATAAATCATGCTCTCAGATTTTTAAAAGTGGGTTACTTTAATATTGTTCTATGCTTACAGCATCACATACATTTTTTGGTTATGAATCCAGAGGGATCATTTCATGTTCATAAGGATTTTACTCTCCTACAACACATAAAATAAGGTGTTTTGATTCCTAAAAAGGGCAAAGATCAGTTGTTTTAACATCTTCACAGTCACTGGACGTCCAACTAAGCATACACTATTTCTGTTTCACCAGAAAGTCTTTCTTACAAGTAAGATCACAGTATGACATCTATAGGATTAGTGCTGTTAAATTGATAACTTCTTATTTATAATGGCTTGATTCTTGAAACATAAAAAAAAAAATATATATATATATATATATATATATATATATATATATATATATATATATATATATATACACACACACACACACACACACATGTATTTTCATTAGTTGACACGTTTTTGTATCATTTAAAAAGACAAACAATAAAACATGAATAATATTAAAGGTCCTATGACATGCTGCTTTTTGGATGCTTGTATATAGGCCTTAGTGGTTCCCTAATACTGTATCTGAAGTCTCTTTCCTGAAATTCAGCCTTGGTGCAGAGTTACAGTGACTACGAGCTATTTCTGTGTCTGTAGCTTTAAATGCTATTAAGGAGGGGGGGGGCAAGGTGGAGGGTGGGGTTGTGGCCTTGACCAACTGCCATGCTTCGCTCATTTGCAAGCCATGATGTCTCTCTCTTTCTCATGGGCGGGCCAAATTCTCTGGGCGGGCAAAGCAGAGAAAGGGGAGGTAACCTTTCCCCTTATGATGTCATAAAGGGAAGATTCCAGATCGGCCCATCTGAGCTTTCATTTTCTCAAAGGCAGAGCAGGATACCCAGGGCTTGGTTTACATCTATTGCCATTTCTAGCCACTGGAGGACCATAGGCAGTCTGGGAGAACACATATTAATGTTAAAAAAAACCTAAAAGTGTTCATGCCATGGGACCTTTAAGAGGGCCAGGGAAATCTTAAGAGAAAGGTAATGGTATTACTGGTGTTATTTTTATTTTTTATTTCATGTTACTTTAAAAAGAAAAAAAAAGAAACAGGCAACAGAGAGAGATGAACCACTCATCTGCTTTTAACCTCAAAACTGTCATTGTCTGCTAATTTCCTACTGTATATCAATCTTTCCATACTTTTACTACAATCGCACATGGCTATTTATCTGCATTTGGTCTTAAAATTCCTTCACTCATTTAACTTTACATCTTTGTTGATCTTATTCCCTTTGTTTTGTGCTGTGTTGCATTTACAGCTTCACTTTCACTATCGTCTTTCTTTGTAAAGGCCAACAGCTTCATCATGACTACGGCTCTCATTGCCCTTCTTTTCTTCTTTTAGGTCACACTTGACCTCATTTTTATCTTCAACAGTTTCACCTTTGCCTTTATCTGACTGACCCTCATCTGAGTCATGGCTGATCTTGTCCTGTTCTTCTCGATCTGGGTCTGCATGTGCAGTGTCTGGAGACTTTTGAAAGGTATCAGTTGTGTTGTCTGCTTTTGTTGGTGTGGGGCTCTGAGGTTGCTGGGAGGTGGCTAAATACAGATCTGACTCTTTATCTGTATCTTCACGGTCACCTACACTATTCCTTTCATCTTCATCTTCAGAAACTGGTTTGACTTTTTCTTGCTGGTTGCTTTCTCTTGTCTGTGTTTCATCCTGTGATAAGTTTGAATCATGCTCATGTAATAATGTTTCTGAACCTTTCTGTTCAGGAACGGTGGACGGCTGTTTGTCCTCGATAGAGTCGTCCGATTCATTTCTTTCCTCTTCGCCTGATGAGTCAGATTCTCTCCCATTTTTATCTGCAATTTCTCCAGTGACCTGATCTGAGTTGGCGTCTTCTTTGTGTTCACCAGTGGCGTCCTTCGGTGCCATATTTAGACAGCTTTCGGTCAAAGGGGAATGTGGCTGAGCGGCAGAAGTAGTTTCAGCACTGGCAGGAGCAGCCTGTTCTTCCTCATCTGCCTCTTTCTCTGGCTCTGAAACCAATAGTAAAAGGATAACAAAGTGCACCTGACTGCTCACAAAGATAACATTGTTCAGAGGCAGCCTTGGTTTTAAAATCAATCAGTCTTACTCCATGGAGGTTAAAAGAAAAGACCTGTCCTGAACTGTCAAAATTAAGTAATGTTTTAGTCATTATTAAAAGTTGAACACTGGCCGAAAGCAATATTTCTTCTATGAGAAAGTTAATGCTGTAATGTTTTTTTGATATCTCACAAGATCATTGTAAAGCATAAGCAATCAATTAATAAAACTGCTGCTGCATCTTTTGTCTCACCCAGTGTTGCTGTACACTTAAACAGAGACTACGCACACTACTGTACTGTACAGTACTGTAAAAAAAAAAAAAAAAATGGTTTTGTACCCATCCATTAAATGTGAAAGATTAAGTATTTTGCTTTTCTTTTGTTTATCTTTTATTCATATGAGTGTTTTCCCCCTGTGACTATTCAGAATGGAGCTCAGATAGTGTAGCTTCCCTACCTGGCTGTTCAAGAGCAATGGAGAATTCCTCACCTAAGTCGTACGAAACACCAGCTGGGTCTGGTTCATTTGCCTTCTCAGAGTCTGAGGGGTCGCATAGTGGGACTATATCCTCTGCACGGTCTCTGAGCTGGTCTGACTCTGAATCACCTTTGTCGCTGCAAGCAAGATTATTCAGATCCAGAGGAGAAGGGGACTCACTACGTGAAGGGGAAGGAGGAGACACAGTTTTCTTATGCTGGTCTATGTTCTTCTTTGAACCTGAAACACAAAAAGGAAATTAAAGAAAAGAATTCCTTCAGACCCCACAGAAGCAGTTTAAGAGTCAAACAAACTGGTAAAGAGCAATGTGTTATGGTAATAACAACAAGTACTAAAGCAATACATTGATTAATAAAATGACCAACAGAAAATGAATCAACATTAATTCTAAATCACTTATAAAGCAAAAATGACAAACATTCTAAAATGGGAGGAATTTGGCTTTTGGACTGTTGGTCACAAAACAAGCTACAATATTTGAAGATGTCAACTAGGGGTTTGGGAACATTTTACTATTTTTGACTTATTATAAATAAAAATGAAAATAAGAATTAGTTGCAGCTGTTAGCTAACAATCCTTTCTGTTAACTAACAAAAATTACCTGTCTGTCCATCATTGATTTGTTCAAATATATATATATATATATATATATATATATATATATATATATATATATATATATACACACACACACATATACACACACACACATATACACACACACACATATATACATACATACACACACACATACATATATATATATACACATATATATACACATACATACATACATACATACATACACATATGCATACACACACACACACACACAATATGCCAAATCAGAATGCATGGATTAGCAGCCTTTATGTTTATAGTGTCAAAATCTAGCTTTTCTTCGGCTACCTGCTTGGGCCAAATTGCAAAGTGGCTGCTGAGAGGGAATTGTGTCTGTTCTATGAAGAAGAGACTTATTTTCATCACCGTGGGCTTTCTTCTTATCTGAACCTGAAACAGATTGAAATAAAAAATATAATGTAACTCACCTGAAAGAAAAAAACAAGATCAAAAGAGTTCCTAGACGATATGACCTTAATAAAACCCGTCCATTAAAGAACCATGTGATGCTAACAACAAGCTGACCACCTTTTTGATATAAGAGCCATGGACTGCATCAAAATGGACCACAGAATGCATCAATACCCATCATTATGCATCATCAATATACAAAACAAAAAGAGATTTAATAGTAGTTCAGTCCATCATCCAGATTTCAATTTAATTTGTAGTAGTAGTAGTAGTAGTTTGGTAAGTAGTTTATGAGGGAAGGAACAATTACTTAATCAGTTCTGATTTGGACCCAGGACATTTGAGGGTTTCCTAATATTGCAAGGTAGGGTAATAGAAAAAAAATCTGTCAAATGTATCCTATGATTTGTATTTTTGATGCAGATCTGGATCCAGATGCAAATATTTCAAAACATGTTTATTTATTAATTTAATCTATTTAATTTAAAGGATGCCATTCTTTTAAATGTTCTTTGCTTTCCCACAACGTTCATTATGAAAAGCAACTATGCACGAAACACTAAAAATGTCCAACTGCTCAACAATTTGAGCCAAAATAACAGATTACGTTTCCCTGAGTAGCATTTGTGTTCACAGCTTGTTCTCTCATCTGAGTTTTAGATTAGTTGATCAGTTGGCCTCAGCCATGGCTGGCGCGGAAGCACTATTTTGATAATCTATTAAAACTATTTTGATAATCTATTAATTGTCATTTATTAAGGATGCCAAACATTGCTGGTTCAATTATAAATACAGCATCTTACCTTCTGTTTTACAGGATGGTGACTGTTTTTCCAAATCAGCTGTTGCAAAACATGCTGGAACCAAGAGCGAGAGGAGAGAAAACGAAGAAAGAAACAGTATTATTTAGTTTATTACAATGTGAAGATTAAAGTCAATAAAAACAGCTGCTTGTGTTTTATAACACTGCACATGTAAAAAGCTTTTTATACATACTGTAGTCCTTGAAGGACTTTTGATCCCTAACTGACAAAGAACCTTGCCCCATATTGAACTTATTATTATATTTAGTCAACTGTTACCCATAGCTCTGAATACATGGGCATCAGCTAGTACTCCTTAGTTGCTGAAATTATAATCTTTACCTTTATGGCATACTTTGCAGTACAGTATGCCCAAAACCACGAGTAGCACAATTACAAAGATGCTGATGATGCTGGCAATCACTGCTACAGATGAACTTTGGTCTGCACAGAAACAAAAAAGTCAAACAACTTCTTATTACATTCATTACTAAAACAACATTCATGTAGTGCCGTAACACTGGACATTAGTCTAGATATTGAACATGAACTCTGCCGTCTCTCCTAAAACTATAACCAAAGGATATATCACATTTTGTACATCACTTTGAAACTCTTTGAAAAATGTTTTCTTTTACTACATTTGTTCCCTTATTATTATTATTATTACTACTGATTATGTGTAGGAAACACACTGTGCACAAATCATTTGGCGTTTTTCTTTTTTTTTGTCACCACTGGTGAAATATAAAGCTCAGCTGACGTTGAAGGATCAAAGTCTCTTTTTCAAATTATCATTATAAATGCAACAGTGCAGGTATTGCTTGGGTTAATTTATAAGAATATCCTTTGTAAATTAGCTTATAAAAGAACATGAACAATAAATATACAGTACAGCTGACGCCTAAGTGAAAGTGCATCTTTACCTGTGTAGCAATCCTTTGCAGTGAATGTAGCCGTTTCCTTACTTAGAGGGTTGCTCACACTGCAACTATGTACATCATCATCATGTTCCTCCCCCAGAGATATTGTAAGCTCTGGGCCAGGCTGCACTCCTCCATGTGTTCTCCACTCAAACTTCATTAAAGACTGAGGTTGTCTGGGCTCTGCCGAGCACACCAACTGTCCAGATCTAGAGCTGCTGCCATTGCTCATCTCGCAGGATATGGTGGGCTTGGCAACCTTGTCTTAATGAATACATCAATGAACAGATAAATGAATACATACCTACATGAATTATTATTAGGTAATCTTTTGTTTATATAATAACACAATTTCAAACATGGTTAAACAAATACAAATGTAGCATCACAAAACAGGAAATATAATAGGAATATAAATAAAACTACTGAAAATGTTGATACAGTTAGACATAAAAGACATATATAAGAAACATAGAAAAGAATTATAAATAAAATAGCATTGCAATTCATTCTAAGTCGCAAGTCTTCATTGTTATAAATAAGTTTAGGTAACAATAACTACTTAGTTTAAGGTCAGGGAAACACTTAACGTTTCAGTATGGTTATGGCAAAAGTAAAACACTTGAGAAAGAGTTAGACCCGGACTACTGGAATAGGATATTCCATGATGACAACTTCCTGACCAAAGTCTCTCAACTGATACCAAGGTCATCATGAAAAGCAAAGCAACGATACCAAACCATAAAATCCATTTTTATAGATGACATATTAAGAGATAATACTGGTTTTGATATCTGGATCTCCTCATTACACTGATGGGTGTGGCCGAGCAGTCGTGGCTGAATGTCTCCAATAACGTGTGAGTTTAAATGTGTGACTGCTCTGTGGGGCTTCCACGCTGACAAGAAAGCAACAACATGCACTTGATATTGTTTCTTGATACCACTACTCTGTTTACATGCACAATTTATGTGTGTTTATAAAAACTGCAAATACTAAGAATATGCCTATTTCAAACACAAATGCAATTCAACAATTAAAATCTACACTCCCTATAAAGTGATCTAAATTGAAATGAAGAAAATAAATATATATATATATATATATATATATATATATATATATATATATATATATATATATATATATATATATATATATATATATATATCCCTCAGGTCAATATTTGGTAGAGGCACCTTTAACAGCCTTGACTTTGTGTGGAAAGGTCTATATTAGGTTTGCACACATGATCTCTGAAATTCCCTCCACCAGAGGGCAGTGTATCAGTCAATGTCAATAGGCAGGCAATTATGTTTTCAGAAGAAAAACACATTTCCGCAACTGTTTTTTTTTTTTTTTCCATGAAAAGTCAGACCCTGGATTAAACACAAACAGTATCCTTTTCGACAGGAATTTCAGAGCTTTTACCGTAGCCTACGTAAGTGGTCTGATGTTCATACTTGTGAGCCGGTGTGTGTGTGTGTGTGTGTGTGTGTGTGTGTGTTGTGAGAGAGTGACGGTGATTACCGGTAGCTTCAGAGTGAGTAGCGACTCTAGAGACATAGTGAGAGAAACAAATCGTCTCCCCTGTGTTTTCTGACCACGGTGGGAAATCTGGGGCGGGAAAAGTTAACCCTCTCCTTGATTTTATGTTGTTTATGGAGAAAGAGAACCAGGAAATGAGTTGGGGAAATGTGCTACCAAGCCACGGCCGAGCGACGTGCGTCGCCGCGACGTGTAGTTACATTTTGAAATGCGTGAAAAAGCCTCGGAATCTGAATTGAAAACAAGGTTTACAAGCAAACACATTTACAAAAAATAATGCCCATAACAGGTTCGAAATTCGAATATTAAGGGCTGCCTAATATTCGTTCGAACATCATTATTTTTATTAAATATTCAAATTATATTCGAATAACGAAGTTCGGAGTCAAAGCCCTAGCAGGCATGGAACTCCAACAATAAAGTTTTCTGTTGATCAGTGTCAAAAAGACATTAAACTAAATCCATCGTGATGCAAAGTTAAAAAACAATAAAACAGGAAAAGATCCAATATTTCTTACTGGTAGTGGCAAATTCGACTAAGCAACAGGATTGTCTTTATTGCAGGTTGTATATTTTCATTGTGTGTTTGTTTTTATTTTAAAGTCATTTAAGGGCATGGCGTTGCTATAGAAACACATCAACTTCCAGTTTTCAGTCACGTGACTGTCGCTGAGCCTGGAGGGCAAAACACACTGGGAATTCCATAGAGCTGCCATACAAACCTGTCAAGTTTTTCTTTTTTACAAACAAGTGTTCAGATCACCTCTCAAAAGACAAATATATATATATATAAGGGCTGTCAATTGATTAAAAAATGTAATCTAATTAATTACATACTCTGTGATTAATTAATCGCATACATAATTAACGGTGCCTGAACCGATACTTTTTAAGAAAGTTAAAAAAAGAAAAGAAAAAAAAAAGGGTACTAAACAACAGTTGGTGGCATTAAAGAACGGCTTGTTTATTGCTAAGGCCATATGGTCAAAATTAAATGATTTAATAATAATAATGTATAACAATAACAATAACTTATTTCACTAGTAAATTGCTGTTGGACGACAAAAACAACAACAACCAGATAGGAAAAGGACATTTACAATAACTTCAAATGCACCACGAGGCTGTAGTTTACCAGTTTCATTGAACGCACCGTCTGTGTTGTTTCTCCGATGGCAGCTGCAGATTGTTACATACCGGTGTTGAATCCGCTACAGTAAAACAGTCAAACTTTACACCGTTTAGCGTTAGCTGTCAGCATTTTAACCGTGTTTAATCCAGCTACTAGCTAGCGTTAGGCTAACGTTAGCTGCTGTGTATATATATATATATATGTGTGTGTCTTTTGAGAGGTGATCTGAACACTTGTGGATTGTAAAAGAGAAAAATTGACAGGCTTGTACATGCCAACTGTAGTACGTCTTTAAGACCCGAGTCCTCTAAGATGCTGACAGGTCTGTAGTTAGTTGCCACCCATTTGGCTAGAGCGGTAGTAATTTTTTTGGATTTGGTTTCATCCACAGGTCGGCAAGTAGCACTCTCCAAAATAGTGCTTTGCCTGAGCCCGCTAGCATCAACCTGAGTCACGTTAACTGTACAAATATGCTTAGCTTATAGGTGGTAGCTCAAGCTTGACGTGCTTCGGTGATATTTTAATTCGACTTTACACAATGTGCATTTGGCTTTCGACTTGTCTACTGAGCCGTCTGGGAGTTTTGGAAAATAAAAGGCGCCATTCAGAATTGTGTTGCTCCATCACGCCTGCAGCCTGCAGCAGCAGGATGTGTTACGAGGAAGTATGGCAGCTTGATGATAAGTAAAGGTGCGGCAAAGGGTCAAAATAGTAGCCTAGCTAGATTCTAGTGATTTTAGAACAGCTAAGCGGCGTTGTTAGGCACGACGCAAAGCCGAGTAAAGTGTAAAATAAATTAATAAATGGCGGCATGCGATTAAAAAAAAATTTACGCATTATGCTCGCCCCTTAATCGCATCGCGATTAACGCGT
This sequence comes from Sander vitreus, assembly GCF_031162955.1. Taxonomy (NCBI): domain Eukaryota; kingdom Metazoa; phylum Chordata; class Actinopteri; order Perciformes; family Percidae; genus Sander; species Sander vitreus. The sequence continues at coordinate 17,752,645 of NC_135865.1, forward strand.
TAATGCTGGCAGCCCTATAAAAAACATTAGTTAAAAAATACTTACCTATGACCTCCAATTCATAAATTGAACGATGCAATCCTTTGTTTACTTCTATTTCCAATTCGTAGTCTCCGCTGTCTTCAAATCTGAGTTCAGTGATACTGAGTTCTGCAGAGACCCAATCAAGAGTGATCCTGTTTTCATATGGGGTGTACACCTGTTGCTCATTGCCATTAAACTCCACCACTTTGTTGCCACTATGTTTCCACAGAATTCCATCAGGGTGTCCAGCGACGTCTGGCTTTATAAAGAACTCCTGCCCCTTGAGTGCATATTTTGGAGACTGTCCAGCAACTAGACACAGAGAATAGACACTTACAGAAACAAGCAAAGCAACAGGACTTTCTAGAAATTCTTGAAATTCTTCTTCTCAAGAATTTCTAGCAAGTCCAGTTGCCTTAGCTTATCACAGAGAACATATAGAAACATGCAGCATTATGTGTTAAAGTATATCCCTAACTTTGAAGGGTATGATGACAACTCAATAGCATTTAGTTACCTATTTATTAGGTACACATTTTCAACCTGATATAATCCAATACAAACTGCAAGAAACATTGCAAGAAACTTCTGGCTGGGGTTAGTGATGAGGCTGAGTACAGGTTAAAGCTCTATTGTGTAATGTTTTGAGTTGATTCTTTCACAAATATGTGCTCATTCATGTGTAATTACTTCCACCAACTAATCAAAGTATTCTCGTAAGCGTAGAACCTGCCATTCAGAATCATTCAGAATACATACGAGCGAGTCGCTCGTATGTATTCTGCAAGGGGGTAAGCCAGCCTCCACAAAGTGTACCTCCTACGGAGCAATTTTGTTGCTATCAAGCCATCACCCGTCGTTAGCATCCCATTGACTGCCATTCATTTTGGCACCACTTTGACAGCAAATAACTTTACATCTGAAGCGTTAAAAGACTATTTGTCCATTGTTTATTTCTAAAGAAACACAACAATGTATAAAAGGCTCCATTACCTTGTACCTCACGTTATGGCTCCGTAGCAGGCGTTTTTGTAAAAATAGGCTAACAATTGTGTCATAACCACGCGACTTACTGTCGCATAGTAGAGGAATTACCGCACAGTACAGGAGAAGCTCGCAGGCAGTTTCAATTTACATTCGCTGTTTAAGTTTAATTACTAATGTTAACCAGCATTTTAGTTAGCAATAATTAGCCTGTGCCTTTTGTATCGCCTAACATATACCTACGCTCTCAATCTCTGCAAGATTCGGAATGATTGAGATTCCTCTCTTTCAGACAGGTTGCTCATGTCACATCTACGTCGTCAAGCTCATGTGGAGGCTGCGCAGTAACGCTCAGCCATCACCGGAAAAGTGCTTCTAATAGACTTCACTGGTCTCCGTGGAAATCTACGGCTTCACATTGTCCATTTCTTTAACTGTCTATGGTATTCTGCCATTTTGCGCCTCCATCTTTAAAATACATTAGCCAAAGAGGGACATACCTCCGCCTTTCGCGCTTTTACACTCAGTGGCACCATGATGAATGCCAGGGGGAGATTATGCGCGACTGCCGGCAGATTTGAAAGCCTGTTGAAGATGGAGGATCACGTTGATACTTTACTAACATTAGCTTGCATTCGTTTGGGAACCTGACAGCTGATGTTAGCAATGAAATGGTACCAAAATAACGAAAGCGTAAAACTATTATTACACTGGAAGGAACATTCACGGACAAAGTCATACTTCTTGAAATAATACAGCCACCGGAATAGGAGGGGCTAGAATGTAATATTCAGTTGGTTGTCATATACAATTTCACCGCTAGATGGGAGAAATTCTTACACAGGTGTAGCTTATGAGAACACTTTGATTTGATTTGATTTGATGAGCACATATTTGTGAAAGAACAAAGGGGTTTTTGCTAAGAATCAACTTAAAACATTACACAATGGAGTTTTAACACCTCTCTGACATCAGCTTAACATAATAGGTGTAACTACAGGTGTAAAGTCAATACTAAATAATGTGCATACATAGTTTTAACAGCAATACAAACACATATTATCAGGTGTATTTATTGATACAGTATTGCCTATTCAGAAGTAATGCCATACTCCTATTAGGCTAAATTAAACAGTGTTCATTAGATTTTTTTTTTTTTTAAACCAAACCAGTTCAAAAACATTAGGTCAATACTAATATATACTACAGACAGATTAATATTTAACTTAGATAACTTCAGATAAATCATTAACTTGTCTCTGAAACTTGTTCTGCATGGTGGAGGTGTGCACTGCCATTTCACAGACAAACTTACCCAGGCACGAGTAAAATGTGAAATAGGCCAGGAAATAACGACGACACATTTCTGGAAATCAGATACGCCGTTTACTTTCACTTTGTCGCAGCGTTGTAGGGATAAACAGACTAAATGTCTTCCTTAATGATAGGCTAAGTTGATAAGTTCATGGCTTGTTATTTTTCCTCGAAAAAGTTGGGACAGGCTTAAGACAAAATTTAGTTGAGAACACCTGCGCAGGTAATCCAAGGGTTGTTTAAGGTGCAGGCTGCAAAAACAGGTGTAATGCGCACGCAACACCTGACGGTAAAGATCCTTTTTTTTTCTTTTTTTTTTCCTCTTTTTTATTGACAAAATGCAGTTTACAAAAAAATCAGGTAAGCGATGATAGCAAAAATAAATAACAGACATTACAAACAAGTACAAGAAGACATACATTTACAGTCAGTCAGAGGTTTCAGGGAAAAAAAGCTCTACAGTTTCCACAATTTTGATACTTTTTTTGTTAATCCAACGATCTAAGTGACTTCAGTAGAGATTTAAATTCTATGAGAAAAGTACAACATTTGGAGATGAGTTAGAAAATTTCTGCTTGTGAATATAGAATTTTGCATACAGAATAACAAAATTAATTAGATATTCAAGAGCACCATTACCTGAATTATCGTAGAAACAGATGATATCTATAAGATTAAAGGAGTAGATAAAGTTGGTGGGTTCAAAAAAGTAGGACTCCAAATCTGTTTACAAAATGTACAGGAAGAGTCAATGTCGGTAAATCTAGCAACAAGGTGATTAGTAGGGTATATGTTATGTAAAATGTTGAGGTGTACTTCCTTAGCTTTGTTAGAAACACAGTACTTATACGGTAGAAGCCAAGCCTTTCTCCAATTTATCTTCTCACACAAACTTGCCCCTTGGCACAACTGCATTCTTTCTCTGAAAAATTTGGCGAATATGCTTATTATTACACTTTGTGTGCGTTACTTCAATTCCATCCAATGATAGTAAAGGCAGTGATATAACGTGTGCATTATAGGTTAAGCAATTTTTTATAAGTAGAATTAAACCATTTGGGATTGCACGAGTTAAAGAATTAAATTCTCTGAAAGGAATTGGAAAACTGTGTACATTCATAAACTGTTCATAGGATAGCATATCACCAGATTCATCAAAAAGATTAAGAATGTGATTTAAATCTCTTTGGAACCAATTCGGAAAAAATAAGGATTTGTTCCTAATGACTATGTTACAATTGTTCCAGAGGAAAGTCTTGTGCGGTGATACATTGTGGACAAAGGCTAGCTTCCAAGCTAGAAGGGCTTGCTGATGGAACTTTGATAATTTAATTGGCAATTTATTTGGCAGAAAATTACATTTTAAAATAAAGGAAAGACCTCCAATTTTGTTAAAAATGTAATTTGGGATAAAATACCAAATTGACTCAGGGTTTTTAAGACATCTTTTTAACCAATTAACTTTAAAGGTGTTCACAGTGTCACTGAAATCTAGGACTTCAAGACCTCCTTCTGCTTTACTACTGGAAAGTACGTTTTTCTTTAGACTTGTTTTTCCAAAAAAATTCAGAAAAATTCAATTTACTTCAGTGGTTGTTGAATCTTTTACAAATAAGGATAAAGATGGATACACAAAACGAGATTGGCCCTCTGCTTTAGAGAGGAGAACTCTGCCCAAAATAGACAAATCCCTTTGAAGTCAGATGTTAAAAATAGTTTTTGTTTTCTTTAGTCTACTTGAAAGATTTAGATGTTGTCTAGCAATAAGATTTCTAGTTATAAATATGCCCAGATACTTAACAGAATCCTTAACTGGGATATTTCCAATTACACAACCATCACAACCATGTAGAGATAAGTTTTCACATTTGGACATATTCAATCTTAAACCTGAAGCCTTGGAGAATTGGTCTATCAAACGAATAGAGTTACATAACTGGTTCTTGTCTTTTAAAAAGATCGTAGTGTCATCTGCCAATTGGGAAATTTTTAACTCCTTACCAAATATTGAGATTCCTTCAAGATTTCTGTCAGATGTAATTTTAAGCGACAATAATTCAGTGACCAAAATAAATAAGAAGGGCGAGATAGCACACCCCTGCCTGACCCCTCTATTAATTTGAAATCTTTTAGAAGTATTGAGATTAATTATAACTGAGCTATTAATCTATTTATAGAACATACTGACAATGTCTACAAATTTGTTACCAAAGCCAAACGCTTTAAGGGACTGTAAAAGAAATTTGTGCTCAATTGTATCAAAGGCCTTATAAAAGTCTAGAAACAAAATGAGTGCCTCAGACTTAACTGCATCTGCATAATCCAACAGATCTAATATGAGTCTGATATTACAACTAATATGTTGACTTTTCATGAATCCTGTTTTGAGTTTCAGCTATAATAGAGTTTAGCCCTTTCTTCAATCTGTTTGAGTAAGCTAAAGCCAATATCTTATAATCTATTGTTAAAAGAGTGATAGGACGCCAGTTATCAATTAATAGAGGGTCTTTGTCAGGTTTGGGGATAAGAGATATAATGCCTTGCTTCATTGTAGCTGTCATCTCCCCTTGACTGATGCATTCTTTGTACACACATAATAAAGAGTTATAAATATGTTCCCAAAAGTGTATATAAAATTCAACAGATAGGCCGTCGATTCCTGGAGATTTGCCTTTGTCTTCATTGAAAATAGTGCATCTTTAATTTCATTGACTGACAGGTCAGATTCACATAGTGATTTAAATTCCTCATCAATAGAAGGGATGGTAGCTTGAACATTATTCAAGAAACTTGCACAATCACTTGCATTAAATTGTGATTCATATAAATTCCTATAAAATTTGGTGACAAAATTAGAAATTAGCTTTGGAGCTTTAGAAGGAACTCCATCAATATTAAGGGCAGATAAAGATTTTCTTTTAAAATTTCTTTTCTCAAGAGCAAAAAAGTAACTGGTGTTCTTTTCCCCTTCTTCAAGCCATGATGGTAAAGATCCATTTGTCCGACACGACTGTGTCGTGACGTCATACATCCATGGTTGATGCTCCACGCCCCTGACCGGCAGCTGATTGGACGAACACGTGTCGTGGGTTTGGCTTCTCGAGAATTTCAACAGAGTGTCATGGCGCCTCGTTGAGAATACGATCTCGTATTTTACGAAAATAGTTCACTGAAACGTGTTTCTGAAAACATTTTAAGTGAGAAATAGGCCATGCAGTTGCTGAATCTATCTTTATTTCAGATCGACAAAGGTCAGTTTGAAAGATTTTCGTCTACTTCTACTGGATAGTCGCGTCGCGTTCAACGGATTAATTTGCATAAAGATGGGCATCGGCCAGCTTTTGGACGCGCAGCATTTTTTCAAATGCAGCACCGCCTTCCCGGAATGCTTTGCGTGTACTTTTAAGTCGCTTGACGTCACCCATAGGAATAGAGTGGAGCGCGGCGCGACAGAAGCGTTGCACTGTCAAATGGATCTCTACCGTGAGTCCTTCACACAAAAGAAAAAAATCTGACCACACATCAGCATAACAGTATGACATTGATTCTGGCCTTGGAAGTGAATACATTAAATATGTCCATAATCATTGAAATACCTTAAATATTTTAAAGCCTATTATACTATTCTACATTGGTAGCCTACATGTTCATGTGTTCTGTCTTTCCACGTATCCCTCCATGCCATTAACCAGACTGCACTGAAATACTTAATTGCTTAACGTGTGGCATAGTTTTGAATTTAATCACCAGTTTCCTCCGCCCAATCTGTTGTAACTTAACATTTTCCACATAAGCTTTCTTTGATTTCACGTTTTAATGACCTTTGTCAACTTGTCGCCTTCATGTTGCGCGTTTTAGTTTGAAAATATACCGGAAGCACGACTGTTGCCAGACTTCATTTTCTGTCTGGTTTTAGCCATAGACAGTATATAAGAATGAACCAACAGATCCCGTTGCTCTGGATGGAGACCAGTGAAGGCCATTAGAAGCACTTTTCCGGTGATGGCTGAGCGTTACTGCGCAACCTCCAACTGAGACGTGAACAACCTGTCTGAAAGTTGTAAGCCTTCCGGCTCTGTGCCAAGAGAAATCTCAATCATTCCCAATCTTGCAGAGATGGAGAGCGTAGGTATATGTAAGGAGATAACATGGACACAGGCTAATTATTGCTAACTAAAATGCTAGTTAACATTAGTAATTAAACTTAAACAGCTAATGTAAGTCGAACTGCCTGCGAGCTTCTCCTGTACTATACGGTAATTCCTCTACTATGCGACAGTAAGTCGCATGGTTATGACACAATCGTTAGCCTATTTTTACAAAAACGTCTGCTACGGAGCCATAACGTGAGATACAAGGTAATGGAGCCTTTTATACATTGTCGTGTTTCTTTAGAAATAAACAATGGACAAATAAAGTCTTTAAACGCTTTATATGTAAAGTTATTCGCTGTCAAAGTGACGCCAAATGAATGGCAGTCAATGGAATGCTAACGGGAGGTGAGTGCTTATTAGCATCAAAATAGGAGGTTCGGGTTGTGAGGAGACGCTTACCCCCTTGGTTGTAGCCTGCAGGATTGTAAAACGATAAACATGTGTAAGGAGTTCAAGAAATATCTGGAAATTCAGTACAATGGACAATCCGATTTCCTTTAGATTAAGATATTTCTTCATAATATGTTTGAATAAATCAAAACTCTGAGTTATATTGATCACTAGATGGCAATGTTCACACAGGAAGATAGACAACCTGTGTGTGTGTGTGTGTGTGTGTGTGTGTGTGTGTGTGTGTGTGTGTGTGTGTGCATGTGTGCGGGTGCGTGTGTGTGTGTGTGTGTGCGTGCGTGCGTGTGTGTGTGCAGCTTAAAGTGATCAAACACAGGTGCTATAGGGCTTTGGTTTGTTATTACAATATGCATATTTATTTAATCCAAATATTCTAACAGCAATGTTGGGCAGTTGTACATTGATTTTTCAGCAGTATTAAATAAAGTTTCAACAATTGATGATGTCATGTAACATTATACTGTTAAAGGTGGTAAACATAGTGATCAACTCATACATGCATACCTTTGCATAAAATGTACGTTAAATGCACGCAAATAAATCATCTCCATTTTCATCGCTTCCTCACTTTTTCTTTCAGTCATTCTCTCAACAACAATGTCCTGTTCGCTGAAGTCTGTGTCATTGGCACTCTGAAGCAGATGTTATTCTGTGTATGTGTGTGTAGGACTTCATGAGTGTCACACTGCCGTGGTGGGACACTCCCATAGGTAAAACACACTCTTCTGTCAACACCCCTCTGCCAACGTCCCAGCACATCACCGTGGAGATGACTTGGTTCTTGTTATCTCGTCCCCCAGTGATGAAAAGTTTGTTGTTACAGGCAGCTATGGCGCAGCTCGCCCTCTCCCCCAGACGGGTCACAAGGCACCAGGAGTCTGACAGAGGTGAGTAGCAGTACATAGCATGCATGGCACCACCTGGGAAAAGACAAAGAAACCATAATAAAGTTAGTAAATATATACACACATACCAGACGCAGATGATCACATACTTAAAATATATATATATTTTAACTAATTCAGATGTGTCTATCTTAAAGGACAATTCCGGAGCAAAACGAACCTAGGGGTTAATAACAGATGTGTACCCACTCTGTCGCTCTCTGGGACATGTTTTCATGCTAATCGAATGTGTTTGTAGCTTGAAAGAAGCTACTGCGGACCGCTGATTAGCTTACAACGCTAGTATTCGGGGCACAGGGAACGTCAAACAAATCGCTTATTATAAAACTAAAAAGGCTCAAAATATCACCACACTTCAACGGTAGCATAATGAGGTTCCCTAAATGTTAAACGAAGCATTGAGAACATTGAAAGTGTACAGACAGTTTATTAAAAAGAGATTATAAAGACAGTCGCGTTCTCGTATACAGGCGGCCGCCGTCTTGGGAGCTACTGTCTTTCTAAACTATCTTTTTAATAAACTGTCTGTACACTTACAATGTTCTCAATGCTTCGGGTTAACATTTAGGGATAATACAGAAAAATGTCCCCTGTGAATGTTATACTATTACATATTATATTATTGGATTATTATAAGGATGCATTCATGTGTAAGTAGCATTTCACTGTTGTAGTCAATCAAGGTAAAGCTAATTTTAACTTATATACTGCTGGGTAATTTCATAATTACTTAATAATGCATCATATTTTACAAGCTCATATTGTAGGTATTGTATGTATGTATGCATTGTAAAATCTTAATCTGTGAAGTGGCCTAATTTAAGGTGTAAAAAAAATTTAAATACTATGTAAAGTAGAAATACCTCAGTGTTTGAGTAAATGTACTTAATTACCAGCCACCACTGCCAACTTACCAACTATATAGATGCAGCTCTTGAACGTGACAGCATTAGTGCATTTGGTTTCGATTGGAATGGGCGCCCTCAGTTCCCAGCTTTCTGTCCCAGGTTCCCAGCACTGAACCTTATCAGTTGCCAACTTTCCATTCGGCCCGCCACCAATCACATAGATCCATCTGTCAAAGCTTGCAGCAGCAAAGGAGCTCACGCCTACTGCAAGAGGTGTCACCTGCAAACACAGCCAAACAGGCATAGAAGTAAATATGCAAGGTATAGTTTTTAAAAGCAGTACATTTTATGGAGCATCACAGTTTTTAACACCTACAGTAAAAATGGTTATTATGGAGCTCCAATGTGTTCAATATAAAATTTATAATTATGAAAGAAATAATCACCGGAGTAAATTGTGGAAAATTAGAATAAATAATTAAAACTCAGCTTATTAACCTTGTGTTGTCTTCCTGTCAACCTTGAAAAAAACACAGTTTTTCCCAATGTTTTTGACGCCTTTTTTTCACAGTTTGTTTTTGCTTTTTCCAACGTTTTAAATTGTTAAATTTTTCTTCTACACATTTTCAGTGCTTATTTCTACATCCCATATTTTCTGATATAAAACAAAAATTGAAAACGGGTCAATTTGACCCGAAGTCAATACAAGGGTTAATTTTAAAATGTAATTTTGTAGCACCACTATTACATAGACTTCTTGTATGTTTACCTGTGTCCAGCGATTGTGAAAGGGATCATAGGCTTCAACACTATCGAGTCTCTGAATTCCATCAAATCCACCCAGTGCGTACACTTTCCCCCTATGAACTGCCATCTTGTGTCTCCAGCGCCCAGTTGTCAGGAATTCAATTTGGATCCACTTGTCCAGGGCGCCATTATATTTCCAAACATCATGCTTTGTCTCTTTACCTCCTGCAACAATAGGAGCATTGCAGAAAACTGTCACCTGCTGTAGATACTTTTATCCTAAAGCACAGATGTGTCACTCAATCTTTAGTAATGACTGTATTAAAAAATCCCATGACCTGATCTCTGAACATTCATAGTGTACGTGTTGCTGAACAGTTAAAGTAACCATAGCTGGGGTGTCAGTTCCTGAGTTGGGAAACACCTAAAACCACAACGACTGTAACTGCAGAGGATGTCACTTCTTTCTGTTTTTTTGTTCCGTTGTACACTGTGGATTCACTGATTATAACAACATTATATTTAAATAAGAGAAGCTTAGAAACATTTACAACAACCTGTTTACATGATGAAGATGCAAGAAAAATGAAGAGGACATATAGAAACCATAACTTGGCAGAAACATAATCAGTAGACGGGGAACACTTTCACTTTCACATGCACTGTAGGGTATCTCGGACACATATTACAGTAACTAAGCCTTTCTATATAAAACCTGAATACGTCACTTCTCTCACCAGATATGTATAGTTCATTGCGGAAGGTGATGCATGCAAACTCCACCCATTTCCTGTTTTGGGATTCATCCTCCATCTCTGTGATTGGCAGCCTGGCCACCTCCAGCCTGCTGCGTCTGAGGGGGTCCAAACAGGTGACAGTGGAAATGAAGCGCTCATCTTTGGTGCAGCCTCCAATGATTAGAAACACCTCTGATAGAAAGTGCTGCACACGGGGTTTGGTTCGTTCAGAGACCACCTATGAACATGTTAAATAAAACTCATTAATCTATAAAACAATGAAATACAGCAGTCATTTTATCACAAAATGATTGTGAATGATGTTTTATTCTAACAAAATGGCTGTTTGGAATATGGAACATTTTAGATAGCTTTTTCCACCGGTGCAAAAAAAGTGATGTTTCCAAACATCTTTTTTTTTGTTAAATAATAATTAAAGATTTTGGTCTTCTCTGTCTACTGACCTCACTGCCGGAGAGGTGATAGATGCGGGCCTCGTGGAGCAAAGGAAAAGCCTCACTGCAGCGGCGAATCAGTTCATCTGATTCTACTTTTTCTACAAAGTACGCAGGCTCCAACAATGGCAGTCGCACATGTGAGAGCAACCTGGCTAGTGAAGGATAGTGTTCATCCTGCCGGGCTCTCACCCAGCGCATTAGTGCTTCAAAAACAAACTCCTCACACTTCACATCAAGGTCGTCCCTCTGCAAAACAGCCTCCAGAGACTCTGCTGGCAGCTCCAGGAAGTCCGGCTGCTGGACTACCTGGGAGAACTTAGTGGCAATGTAATCCTGAGCCGCGGTCTTCAAGGCAGGCAAGGCATGGCTTTCAGCAAGATTCAGGATCCCAATGCAACTCTCTAGCTGCAATGACTTGCTCAGGAAGCCAGCACATGCATCCACCACACGCAAGAACTACAACAGACAAGGCCAGTAAAGGCATTATTATCACTTTTAGGATGAAAATTGTGAAAGCACTGTGGTGTACACATCCAGGATTTCTCAATATTGTCAGTGATAAGCAGATAACGCTACTTTTCTGAGACTGATGAGCTGTGCTAGAATTTCAAAAGTATGCAAAACTAAAATGGACAACATGTTCTACTTTTACATTTTTCCTCGCAATCTAATCATTTTAGCAATTTTATGGTTTACTCTGTCCGTTTTACTGACAAGCATTTTTGTAGCAATATTGTTTTTAAAAGTGCTATATAAATAAAGTTAATATTATTACATGCATATCCTCAAACTGTACCCTAAATCCTAATTTGTAATTCTAACCTCAATCCTAAACTAAATCCTAACCCTAAAACAACCTGTTGAAAAAGCGAGTACCAACCAAAGTTCTTGAAGTTTCTTTTATTGTCAAAAAACTCAAATTGCTTGTCACAAAAATAGAAGTATAGGAACACAAACCCCTGCCTCCCCCTTGTCTGGCACAGCTGTGTAGTTAATTTAAGCCTGTATGGAAAACTGATCCTGAGTGTAAACAACTGGGCAACTTTCACTTCCCTCTTTCACTCATTTCTTAATGAATAAGATGTTTGTCATTAAATGGGGGAATAGTGTCTAAACAATTTGAAGTTAGTTGGTTTTACACTATAGCAGGGTTACAGTGCTGATAAAAATCATCACTGTAATAGAACCTGTCTTTCTGAAAGTAAATAAAAATGTTTTTTGCTGCTATTTCTCTACCATAGAGTCTTCTGCCATGCCTTTGATGCACCATGTGTCCCAACTGACTGATACTAATTCAATGACGCTAAATTAAAATGCTATCAATATCAACTATATTGTATAAACAGCAAACTGTTGCAGTTGGGATTAAATGTCATGACTCTAATTCCTGGCAGTTCTGTGTTTTTACTTCCAGTGAAGAATCACATGATCATGCATGTGGTCACACTTACGTAGAATGAACTGAGTGTACTCTTATAAAACCCTTTCACACCAAACTTGATCGAGTCAAAAATGTGCTTAAATAAAAATGTGTTTCTTTTGTGGTTGATGTTTTGAGGATATGTAATGGATCTTATAAAATGTTTGGTTAAGGATTAGGTTTTTGAAGTCGATGACTTACGCAAAAGACATGTTAACATGAAATTAAAAATCAGCTTCTTTGACAATTACAGTCCACATTTTGTTGAACTTTTTATCTTTACTATACAAATGTGATTGCTGCTGATAAAGGGCTCAATATTTACAAAGAAACGCTCTGTGTGTCAGATGATGAATGTGCAAAGTGAACAAATCAAGTGTCTCCTTTAAGTTTTATGGTAAGTAATTGTCATTTTACCTGAAATTGACTGGCAGCCTCTAGTATTCTCTGGACATTTGAGTGGGTTAGGAGGGCACGGCTGGTGTAGGTATACTCCAGGAGAGACTGCATCGTCCCACTGTCCAACCCCTTTATTTCCACACGCTCCTCATGACTCTCCTTCAGACCACTGCAAAACATGGCCCTACACAGAAAAGAAAAGAAATCATTCAGCACAATCAGGAGTGTCATTACATTGGAGTTAAAAAATACTGGATTTGTTTTACCTGAAGTAATGACTGGCAGCAGCGAGTATGGCTCTATGGCAAAGGAAGTCATGTCCCTGAATACACAGTACCACATCAGTCAGTTCTTTGTTTACTCGTAGGGTCTCCATCCCTCTCTGCAGCTCCACAGGTAGACCTCCATCTTCCCAACGTAACTCACTGGAGCCTGTCAGGCTGTTTCTCCCCTCGTCCTTGCTGGACTCGTCTACAAGAAGCGGCAAGGGACCGTCTGTAGTCCTCTCCAGTGATTCACTCATCTTTTTCACTAAGCTCTTCAGCAACGCGGAAGAACAGCGTGCAGCTACTTTAGTTGCACCTGCACTAGTAAAATAGACCCTTGTGGTTTAGTTTGCAACAGTTGTGTTTGAAATGTGGATTTGTTTTTTCCTGTGCTCTTCATACTTCCTATTCCTGTTATGTGAGGAACATACGTGTAGCAACGCTTGTTACTAGACACTTCCCCTTTTTGTGCTGAGTAAATTTCCCCGTGAATTACCCAATTTTCCTCTTCTCTCAGAAACACAGACGCCAGGCCTTCCCCACCAGATGACATCAAAAAGACAATACTGCAAAAAACACACAGCATTGTATCAAGTGTCATTAAAGTGCTCAATCTTGAATACATTTTAAAATGCTGTCTGCTGTTGTGTGTCTACATTTGCTGTCAACATGAACTCACTTCTTGTTTAATTGACTGATATAGATAGATAGATAGATAGATAGATAGATAGATAGATAGATAGATAGATAGATAGATACTTTATTCATTCTGAAGGAAATTTTAGGATTCAGTAGCTTAGACAACCTTAACACATCAAACACATATACACATATATATCACACATACATAAGAATAAAAATAAAAATAAAAATCACGCACAGAAATGCGATGACCAGTTGTCATTCTTCTCACTCTTGTCACTCTTCACGTTTAATGCGAAAACAGAAGGTGGCCTGTTTGATCCCCAAACCGGCAGGATGAATCTGGGTGGGAAAAGTTAAAGAGCAGCTTTTACCCCTCCCTCGTTACCACAAATGAGGTGCCCCTGGGCAAGGCCCTTAATCCCCTAATGCATTACGCAAGAAGTACCAAACTTTTTGGCTTGTGACCAGGGTTCAAAATTAGCACCACTTACTAGCCAAATGCTGGTAAAATATGCAAGTGGCTGGTAGATTTGCTTCAGTCACCAGCCAAAAAAACAATGGTAATCTATTAAAGTGGCTGGTCAAATTTGAACATTCACTAGCCATTTGGCTGATGGACGAAAAAGTTAATTTTGAACCCTGCTTGTGACCCTTTAAAGTGGTGTGGTGTCTTCTCATGACCCGTATGCACAGTTGCATATATCTATGGGTTGTGAGCAATAGAAACACCTTATTTTATAAGGGTTTTATGCCTAAAGAGTTTAAACTTTCCAAGCAAATACTAGAGAATAGTTGGGAAAAAATAATCACACGTCTTGTAGCAGATGATTTTTTTCCGTAATTGCTATCTACAACAATATATAATCAATAACATATTCAAAATGTTTATACTATGTAAGTATGTAGTAACAACATCTTTACCACTATATTGCTTTTTATGACTTATATCACTATATAGTAGGCTAAATGTTATATGGTTGCTATATTCGGGTGTTATTTTCCATTTCCATCATAGATATTAATATATCATATAGTAGCAATGGGCCACCTGTCCAGCAAGCACTCAGCAGTCCTTGCATTGAGACGGCTGGTTTGCAAACACCTCCTTCCAAACGGCAGGGGGAGCAGGATATCTGTTGTTTATAATGTAGATCTTGTATGTAGATTTTTAATCTCATATCCTTTTTATGTTTATTTAATTCAAATAGTTATATATCTGTTTTTCTTGTCTCTTAGCTTGTCTCTGTGTGGTTGTAACATGTTAATTTCCCTTCTGGGATCAATAAAGTATTATCTAATTTCATCTGACTTTCTCTCTCTCTCTCTCTCTCTCTCTCTCTCTCTCTCTCTCTCTCAAACATTCCTGGAAACAACAAAAGAGACTATTCTCGTCGACTAGTTGACCCACATCTGTCCTACACCACAGAGATGTCCAAACTGTTTGTTATCTCCCTTTTACCTCTTACTCAGATACATCACATCTTCAAGCATTTATTAAGGCTACACAATCAAAGCAATAGTTTAGGCTATAATGCTAAAATGTGAATATGACAGACACAGTTGCAGCAGAACTGTATGTCTTCATCTTCTCCACTAAGTGGCACTGTTGCCTCAATTGTCTACACCACCATTCAAACGCAATCTAAAAGAATCTAAATTTATTTCCTGTTTCAATGTTTGCCGAAATAGGTCAAGCTTGGACACAAGGTATTTCCTAACAATGAAATTCAACCGGAGGCCTTTTATCCCGCCACTCGGTGATGTATGATCAGATTATTATATTGTTAATTGTAAAAATGACTATGAATTATCGAATTCTAAGAAAAACCAAATAAGTAAAAGTTACACATATTTTATTTTGGAATAAAAAACTTGGTTTGTGTAGTTCCTTCTAAAGGCAAACACTTTTAGACATGGAGAGGTGTCGATCTTTGAGAATGCCAATAGTGCATTACTTGCCTGTAGTAGAGAGCATCACATAATGTCACTTCCCTTCACATTATTTCAGGTATGATTGAGGTCAAATGAGCGCACACCGCACTTTTTCTCAGTTTGTTAAAGCTGTAGTTTCTGCCCAATTGATAGTGTATTACATGTAATGATGGTGTCAATTTAAACGATGTAATGGAAAAAACACAGCGTCCTTAGGGCGACGCTGTGTTTATCATAAGTGGTCGGAAAAAAGCCTACATAAGTCTTACGTAGGTAACCCAAATCACACCGAGTATAGTTCGGACGGAACAAAGCTATTTTCAGGGTCTGTGTTTTTGTTTCCAACACTCCATCACCTGCACATGCACATGTTTGAGACAAACAGTAAAAATGGTAATGATAATACATTTACAAGTACAGTATGCTGCAACCGTGTGTGCAGTATGCAGGACATATGTCAGACTTCCTCTTAGTGTACCCACAGGAAGCATGAACTAGTGTAATGTCTGTATACGCACAGACTTGGTCACAACTGCTATGGTGTGAACACTGTGTTACTTCGATGCAGATTTAGGATGAAGTGTTCCCTGCGATCTTGTTTGAGGGCCAATTTGCTCTTTTGCCTGGGACTACTTCTGCACTGTGGTAAGTATTACATTGAATTCCTGCAATTGAATTGCATTTTGGTGAGTGATCTTCATGCTGTGAAAGCTAAAGTGGAAATATGGTAGAATTTCAGCTGCTTATTTAGTTAAACCCTTGTTAAAAAAGAAGAGGAAAGAAAGTAATTTTAAAGTAAGGAGGAAATAAGTGGAGCCAAGAAACTTGGTGTTAAGTGCACTTTAAGTGAAACATAGTTATTTGTGTGTCATTATGTCCATCTTATACCATATACCACTATAGTAAGAAATAATAACAACCACTAATACATGGTAAGCTCAGTTTATGTCATACATCTACAATACTCACTTATTTTTCTGTAATGTATTGAATGTAATTGCATTTGCAATGGTTTCTGTGGTTGAACTCAATTATTGATAAGTGATGATTTACTTATGTTATTCTCTCTGTCTTTTATAATAACAATTGAATTGATGTAGACGAACATGAAGCTGAAAAAGCAGCAGTAATTCCCTCCTTTCTTTTGGATGAATATAAATGTCCTGTAAGAGATATTTTCCACTATTTGCAGGCATTCGTTTGATACTTACAATGAATACATACTTCACACTATATACTGTAAAAAGTTTATATATGTGCAAAGCAACTTGAAGGCTACAGAGTTTTGCTTTATATATCCATGCAATACTAAAACAAAGGTTGGACTCTGGAGTGTAGCACCCTTATTAAACATGATCAACACTTTAAGTTGCAATATTTAACTGACTTCAACATCTGTGTTTTATCTGTGCTTCACACAGGAGAAGCCCGAGTGCACACTGAAGCACAGGCTGGGCCACTGTATCGCGTGGTGGGCTCTTCGCTCTCTATCTCCTGCAATGTGAGTGGCTTTGACAGTGCCAGCACTAGAAAAGGATTTGAATTCCGTGTTAAGAAGCCTGCAAATCCAACATTTGAGATTAACATCATCAGCACCAATGACCGGGACTTCGGCTATGCCGTGTATACACAACGTGTGAGGAGTGGGGACATTAATTTGACACATGTGAATCCAAACTCAGTCTTCTTTGAGATACAAAGACTAGAGAAAGGTGATGAAGGGGAGTATGACTGTAGTGTAATCAACCACCAAGTTGTTTATGATGGAACCTACAGCGCTAAGACAACAGTGAAAGGTAATCAGTCACTGTTCTACTTTTGAGTTTTTAGACTTACTTTTCAATTTAACTGCTGTATTGTAAAAAATGGCAATAATGTATGACTTGCATGTCCTTGTCTCTGTTTCTGTTGTGGTGCCATAGTGATTGACAACTCCCTCAGTGTTTCATCACCTGCCTCCACCTCACTGAGCTATTATGAGGGTGATGCTCTCACTTTAACATGCCAAGCCTCCAGCAACACCATCCAGCACACCCATCTGTCTCTTGCCTGGTATCTCCATAAAGACGGTGAAGACAAAGCTCAGCCTATCATTTCTCTGGATAGAGATTTCACACTGATCCCAGGCCCGGGCTTTGAAGGGCGTTACCAAGCTGGACTCATAAGGTTAGATAAAATGGGAGAGGCCATGTACAAGCTAAACATGGCTCAGCTGGAGCTGTCAGACCAAGGCAGGATCTACTGCCAGGCTCAGGAGTGGATCCAAGATCCTGACCGCTCCTGGTACACTATCGCACAGAAGGATGCAGAGGAAACTATCGTGAATGTCAAAGCCAGAGGTTAGAAGCAGCTATCATTTCATTGATTTTATTTAGCACATCTTGATATGAGTTGACATGTTCATCTTTGATCTTCCTCCTAAGCAGTCGTTGTGGCTTCTGACAGGATGTCTTTCTGTGTTTGTCTCACTTTGCGTCTTTTTTTGCCTCAAACAGAGGTGGTGCCAGACACATCGTCTCTGGTGGTGAGAATTTCTGCACAGTCGTCAACACTGCAGGAGGGGCAGGAGCTGTCGCTGTCCTGCAACGTAGACACCCAGAACCTTCAGGAAAGGTTCTTCTCTGTAGCCTGGCTCAGGGGAAGTGTTGAGTTGGCCCGCATTGGCCCTACAGGCATTCTGTCTGTGGGGCCCGAGTACAGTGGGCGAGTTAAAGAAGGAGAGCTCCGGGCAGCCCGGATTGGGGACAGAGATTACCGTCTCATATTGCAGCCTGTCAGAACCGAGGACCAAGGAAAGTTTACCTGTAGAGCATGGCTTCAGGACAGAGGGCAGGATGGTGCCTTTACACAGGCAGCATCCCAGGACTCCAAGTCCCAGCTGGTCAACATCTCAGCCACAGGTCAGTCAGCAAGTGAGCCCAAACTGAATGAGACATACAAACATTTACTCAGGGTTTAATTTTATTACCTGTATGATTTACCCTGGATTTTAAGTTTTATCTTCTTAATTTTATCTTTTGAAATGGAGGCTTGCAATATATATATATATATATTTATATATATATATATATATATATATATATATATATATATATATATATATATATATATATATATATATATGCTGTCAGCATTAACGCGTTAATCGCGATGCGATTAAGGGCCGAGCATAACGCGTCCATTTTTTTTTTATCGCATGCCGGCATTTATTTATTTATTTTACACTTCACTCGGCTTTGCGTCGTGCATAACAGGCTACTATTTTGACCCTTTGCAGCACCGTTACTTATCATCAAGCTGCCACTTCCTCGTAACACATCCTGCTGTTGCAGGCTGCAGGCATGATGGAGAAAGACAGCAGCAATAACTCTGAATGAAGCTTTTTATTTTCCAAAACTCCCGATGGCTCAGTAGACAAGTCGAAAGCCAAATGCACATTGTGTAAAGCCCAATTAAAATATCACCGAAGCACGTCAAGCATGAGCTACCACCTCACGGAGCTAAGCATACAGTTCAGTTAACGTGATGCTACCCGCTAGCATGCTACCCACTCAGGCAAAGCAGTATTTTGGAGAGTGCTACTTGCCGACCTGTGGAAGAAACCAAATCCCAAAAAATGACTACAGCTCTTGCAAAACGGGTAGCAACTAACTGCAGACCTGTCAGCATCGTAGAGAACTCGGGTCTTAAAGACGTACTACGGTTGGCATATTCTGACCCGTCTCATTGCCGTCGAGGGGGACAGCAGCCCCACACACAGCCTGTATGACACGGAGAAAGCAGCCACAGTGGAACTGCTGCAAGGTGCTGCAAATGCTGTCTCATTAACCGGTGATCACTGGACGTCAGTGAGTAATCAACATTATTTACACTATATTGACTCTGGTAAGGATAGAGATTTTTAGTTTTTTAGTTAGGTACTTGGAGGAATTGTGCAATAATGACAGATTCACACATTGTTCTTTTGTTTACAGTAAATAAATAATTACAAATCTTAAAATCAAGTTCATAAAGTAACTTTCTTTGCATTCATTTGATTCCCAATCAAGATACACTGGTAAGAATTGCTTTCGATTGTTAATATGTACTTAAAAACAGAAATGCAAAATAATAGAATTTTAATCATGTGATAAAGTATGCGATTAATCGCGATTAACTATAGAAATTCGGCGATTGATCGCGATTAAAAACAAATTATCGTTTGACAGCCCTATTATATATATATATATATATATATATATTAATAAGATAATTCATAACTATTTAAAAAAAAGTTATTTTCTTTTATTATCTTCTTAAACACACTCATCTGTCTGTTGCCTTGTCTCATTACAGAAAGTGGGCTCTCAGTTGAAATGCAAAACTCTGTGGGCGTTAAGGAAGGTGAAGCGCTGAAGCTCACCTGTAAAGTGCGTGGGGTCAAAGGCCCGCTCTCCGTCACCTGGCAACTCAAATCAACATCCACATCAACAGCCATGTTCACCAGTGTCATCAGTCTAAGTCAGGAGGGGGTTCTGGAGAAAGCCGGGGAGTTCATGAGTCGCAAAGTAAAGGCAACGCGTCCAGCGACTGACACATTCACCTTAGAGCTTGATGAGGTCACTCCTTCTGATTCAGGTGTCTACCAGTGTGCTGTGTCAGAATGGAAAAGCAATAGCAAGACCAACAGCCAGTCACAGACTGCCACTGTAACAGTGGCTCCAACAGGTAAGATATGTCTCGATATGTCTAGATCTGTCTGTGTAGTACAAATTATTCATCGCAAATAAATGGTGAAATCTGCATATTTACACAGCAGGTTCCTCTTAGCACATATATGGTCTGATCCTTCTCTAAAAAACAAAGTAATTTTTCAACATACTTAGCTGAAACTGCTATTGGAAAGCATTGGTCAATGTTTGCCAACACAGTGGCAATGCTATGGATGTGGATGTTGCTCAGTCTTCCAGTTGGTCTGTTTGTCTGTCTGTGCATCCATCCATCCATCCATCCATCCAGCAGTATAGTCCTGAGTACAAACTACTGGCCATTTTGCCAAATGTAGGACTGATAATCTTGGTTCCCAGAAGATTATTCCAATGTTTTCATGACCCCTCTGATCTTTCCTGTAGTAAGAACCTACAGAGTACATTCATGCTTCAACAGGGTGAACCTTTTCCATTCCAGCACTGCATGGTCTTCCCTCTTGTGTCACCTTAGGTCAATATACTTGTTTGCACTCAAGTCATTGCTGTGACATTTACACAATCATGAGGAAAATGATTTTGGATTTTAATAAGCACAAACTTTGCACTTTTAAAACAACTAAAGGCTCTGACACACCAACCAGATGGCTCCTGTCTCTCAAAAAAGTGCCTCTGAACACACCGAAGTGACGCCGACTTGAGCGTAAGTTCTGCGCGTGCGCGAGACGTAATACGTCTCCATAACATAGCAGTAGACGGCGCTAATCTATATTGTCGCCCAAAAAATTAAAACCGGAAATGACGGAACATCTCTCTAGACCTAGTAAACACAGAGCACGCTGACGTCAGTCATTGTTTTCATCAGAGAGTGTTGATAGTAGTCAAGAAGGATCGTTGTTGTCATTACTCGCTGAAAAGAAGAAAATACGATGGCTAGTATTAAGAAGATATAGCGTTGTCAGCTCTCGGGCTTCTTGTTGTGGAAGAAGCACTGATTCGCTAGTCAAGGGCTAGCACTCCACCAATCAAATTAGTCTTTGAGTCCGACTGCCCACTGGCCGATTCAACAAATCAAATCGGCCAAAATGGATGCCAACAGCTCCTCCAACTGACGACAGCATGGAACACACCAAACAGACTCGAGTCACCGACCTCGCCAGACTGTCCGACACCCGATAATTGGGTTGGTGTGTCAGAGCCTTAAGGGTAATGGTCTAAGAAAAACCACAATATTTACAATGTTTTTTGCTCTGTCCAACACTTGTGCTGTAGGCTGTAATATATAGTGTAGGGTTCACTTCCAGGGCTATATAGACTTTCAGTTTAGTCAACATGCATTTGTTGAAATGGCACTGAAGTATAGACTTCGGAGTGCCTCACTGCATATACTTGTGTATAATGACAACAAATTGATTTTCTCGAAGACCGCTTAATGCTTTAAGTCCTAAGTTTAATGTCAGACAAGTATGTTGACATACTGAAATACTGGATATTTAATCCATGAATGATGTTTATATATATATATACATAAATATTACATATTTTCTTGTTTTAAAGAAGGAAATGATATTGAGAAATGAGTGTGAAGCGTGAAAAAAACTGAGATAAGAGAGAGAGGAAATGTCATTGACTCACATCTCTTTTTTATTTTGAACACATGATTGTATAATCACCAGCTTCTGCTTTTTTACTCATCACTGCTGACTATTTAGGATTTGTGTCACAGATTCGTTTGTAAAAGTGTCTCTGATAAGTCGCAACAACATAGTGACTGTGGGAGAAAATGTGCAGTTGATGTGCCGGATCAAAGGGCTGCGAATGCCAATAACACTGATTTGGAGTCTGCAGCGTGATCCCTCAACCCTAGATAACATCCTTACACTGTACTCTGATGGTGCCATCAGCTGGTCCGGAGACCAGCACCGCTACCAGCTGAAAGTAGAGAACAAACAGAATGAAGTCATTCACTTTCTGCTCATTAACGGTGCGAGCCACAGGGAAGCAGGAAGCTACCAGTGTATGGTGTCTGTCTTCCTGGAGAACGTACACAAGAAGCTGCCTCCATCCAACCAGCTGGCTGTTTTGGTGCAGAACCCAGGTATTGCTGAGATTTGTAAGGCCACATGCCATCTTTGAAGCAATTTTGGATGAAAGCTACACTGTGTATTCTATTTGTCTTAGTTTCTAACCATATATGACTTCACTTTTTCTCCCTCTGATAGAGAGCAAACTCCGTCTGACCACCACCCCTGCCTTGACAGGAAATATTAACACTGACATAGAAATGAAATGCTCAGTTACCTCAGAACCCTCTGCATCCTCTCGCTATGCTATCACCTGGTTGCTCCAGCAACAGGCAGAAAATAAGACCATTGTGAGCTCGGACCAGGATGCCCTAGTAACTTTCGGACCCCAGGTACAGCTGAGCCACAGACAGCGAATCAGCATGAGGCGCACTAAGGGGCCCAGTTTTGAGTTCAGTATTCGTCAAGCTCGGGTCTCAGACAATGGCTTATACGTATGTGAGGTGGTGGAGTGGCTGCAAGATCCTCATGGTGACTGGTATCAGCTCTCACCAGTGTCCAAAACTACAAAGTTAACAGTTATTGAGCCTGGTAAGTTTGTGTTAAATAGCTCACTGAAAATATCTCCAGAGTTCAGTAAGCAACATGTAGCCCATACAATTGTTATGGCCCTAAAAGCCTATTTTCTCAACAAGCTTCTTACTATAAGAGATGAAGCTCAACATGAGCATTCCATGCTCTGCCAAAGTTCAAACAGTTTTGCTTATTTCAAATGAGAGATTTCCATATTTATCAATTTGTCCTTTCCTTTCTCACTGATTTTAAGTAGTTGGGGCTCAGTTGGAAAAATGTGATGTATGTATATGCACCAATTAAGCACCATTTGAATGACTAACTTCTTTTAGACTTAGGAGCTACTTTTAGTGCTAAAAGCCTTTGTGATCTACTCTGTGCCTCGTGTTTGATTTTAGTTTATTTCGACATGA
The DNA here is from genome assembly GCF_031162955.1 of Sander vitreus. Lineage (NCBI taxonomy): Eukaryota > Metazoa > Chordata > Actinopteri > Perciformes > Percidae > Sander > Sander vitreus. The sequence continues at coordinate 17,775,584 of NC_135865.1, forward strand.
AAATATAGAAGCACTTCAACTTTTTCTGAAGTTTTCAAGGGCTTTACACAAAATTATTTGACAACATTGTAAGTTCTTCATTGACTATGTTTTCTTTTCTCTGCCCACGCTTATTCTCCAGCCAATGACCTTAGTTTAGACAAGAAAGAGCAGCCGTTGACTGTCAAGGAGGGAGATGAGGTGGAGCTCAAGTGTAACATCATCTCAGGTGCATCCAGTTCTTCTTTTTTCTACAAAGTCATTTGGCTCTACAATAGACATGATTCTTCCGCTACAAATGCCCTGGTGCAGCTTGACCACACGGGCCTGCTGAGTTATCCAGAGAACCAGGAGCTCAGAGGCCTGCAGGGGCGGCTTCGTCTTATAAGACCCACTCAGAACAGCTTCTATCTGGGTATTCAGAGGGCGCATGAAGGTGATAGTGGGACCTACCAGTGCCAGGTGGAACAATACATGCTGGATCATGAAGGTCACTGGCAACAAAAGGCCTCAGACAGTGCTGGACCAACCGTGCTGACTGTTAATGTTGCGGGTATGATAACATCTTTTAGATCTGGGTGTTTGAAGGAATAGTTAGACATTTTGGGAAATGGCCTATTTCACTTTCTTACCAAGAGTTAGGTGAAAAGATTGATACCACTCAACGTGTGAGTAATAATCCCAAAATGTTGCACTATTCCCTTAAAACTTGCAATTGGTAATACATTAATATTACCAATACCATATGATGGCGTGTAGATTTGTCTGCATGTGTTTATTTGGCTTTGATGTATTGTACTGTTCTGGTTCTCAGCAAAATAACCACTTCAAAAGTATGCTAAAGGTGCTTTAATATGTTTTGCTATCCCTACTTTGCTTGCCATATGCCGTACTTGTTCTGCTCTTTTAGTATTACAGATTAATTGTGTTGTGTTTCTGCCCTTTGCAAAGCCTCCTAATCTCCACTTTGTCTCCTTTTCCCAACTTCTCCCCTATTTTAAAGTCCCACTGATCAGTCCCTCCAGGATTTCGTAGCCTTTTTTTGAGATTGTTGCGGTCCAAAATGCCTGATTTCGCGGGAGCTTTTGTAAAGAATTGCGATAAAAGTTGCGATATCTTTTGTATGTTTGTTGCAATGAAGTTGCGGGAGACCGTGAAAGTTGCAAAAAAGTTGTGATTTTTTCTTTAAAAATAAAAAGGAAACTTATTTTGGGGAGAATAAAACTACTCTGGGCTGAGTTTTCCTAGTAACCTTACAAAAAAGGCTCAGGATGCTGCAAATGTTGGTATAATATGAAAATGGCTGGTGGATTTAAGACAAAAAATAATAATTTATTGAATGAATCAGATTTGAACATATGTGTCAGTGGCTTGTTGATCTTTACATTGTTAGTTCATTTCCTATCCTGGCCTGGGACACACATTCATACGGTTTGATAAAGTACTTATTGGACTTTAACTTAGCATTGCACTTACAATAACAAGTGTAGCTGTCCTCAATTTAGGTCATCCTGTACGTCTCATCTCCGGTTTTTCCTGCATCCACCGTGTGTGTGTGTGTGTGTGTGTGTGTGTGTGTGTGTGTGTGTGTGTGTGTGTGTGTGTGTGTGTGCGTGCGCCAATCGCGGGGGGGAACTGAGCTGCAGCCCCGCCCACTGCAAATAGCTGACAGGATTGAAACGGCAGCAGCTTTCAGCGACTTCAGAGTGAAAAGTTTGTTACAGCGTACTTTGATGTTAAAATGTATACAAGTTGGCAGGACGATCTGAAATGTTTTGCACGGTCTTTCGCTGTACGTTTCGTTGGTAAATGTGAGATGCTTGAGTCACACACACGTCTCGACTTCATATCAGAAACAAGGAAATGATCTGTTCTCACTCCCGCTTGCTTGGTCATTGGCTCACAGAATCACATACTGATACAAAGTCTGGCACGTGGGACTGCTGGGATTGGTTGAAGTCGCGGGAAACTTCATGTTATTGGTTAAATTTGCGGAAAAGTTGCGGTGATTGGTCAAAATTGCGAGTCGCACCAAATTCACGGTGATTGGTTGAATTTGTGTGAATTGGCGCGATCGCGAAATCCTGGAGGGACTGACTGATTGGTTTGCCTTGTCAATAAAGTCAAATAAAATGTGTCTTTTTACCTGTTTGCTTTCACAGAAAAAAACCTGTCCATTGTGAAGGAAATAAAGGAGTTGAATGTGAGCAGATCCCAGGATTTCACTGTCCCCTGTCATATCACCAAACAATCCAGCAGTGAATCCGAGTTCCAGGTCACATGGTTTTGGCAGAAAGCGACAGAGACTGAACAACACCCCGTATTCACCTCTTACCGCAACTCCACCCTACAAGACAGATTTAGGAAGGGTGATCAGCTAAGATTTGACCACCCTTTGCCCAACCAATTCAGCCTGACAGTCTTGAAGCCAAGTCCTGTAGATAGTGGCCTGTATTTCTGTGAGGTAGAAGAGTGGCTTCCATCTCTGTCTCATGGATGGAGGAAGGTTGCAGTGGAAAAGTCAGGATATTTGACTGTTAATGTCTATGCAGAAGGTAAGCACATCTTAATGTGATTAGCAGTAAATCTCAGCAAATACAAGTGCTTGAAAATCATGTTAAATCATGCATATGTGTCAGCAAGTAATACGTTTCTTTGTCTTCTTCTTTGCAGGAGATGTTAATGCCGTCTCTGAGCCAGAGTGCAAGTCGGGTATCTGGATGGGGATTCTCATAGCTACTGTCATCTGCTCACTATTGGTCATATTACTACTGGTGCTGAAGATATGCAGGAGCAAAGTTACAAGAGGAAAGCAATCAGGCCAAAGTCTCTGGACAGAGCAACACCCTCTGAACCCCAAACTCAGTGCAGAGAACTAAATCAGACCAGAAGTGGCGATTTTTATGTGACATGTAATATATGCAAAGTTTTATAATTCAAAATGTTCTACTGTACATATTTTGTATTCATTTTTATTCAAAGTTCAATCATTCTTGTTTAAATGAATCTGTTGATAATGTTCCATTAAAAAAGTAGTTTAAATGTTTTACTGTGTGCAGCTGGGAATAATTTTGCCTATGAATTAATGAAATTCATTAAACCTTTAAAATTAAAAATGCACTTTTCATTTTACAGCTTAAACTTCTTTGCATAATCGCCAGCTTCTTACTGCCTTCAATGGACAGTTGAGCTTGTCAGGAGATCAACTTTGTGACTTTACACCTACAAAGCAACATACTCTGAATGACAGATTCCTTTTTTGTAGCAACATACCAGGCAGCTTGATGCTATGTCTTTTAATGGGGAGAAGTCAAAGCATAGCATGTCTAAAGAGTGCAGCTAAGCACGTCATGTGGTAAGACTTGAAATTTTTCTCTGCAAGTAGCACTGCGATGAGTCAACCAGGAAGTGCTCTGTGATTCTTCAAGGATGACTGTGTGGTCATCAAATCTGCTGAGATGTGAGTTTGCTGAGCATTTGGGCAGACAGAGTGACAGTTAGAGGTTACATTTATACAATGGAAGTAGAAATCTGCCAATGCAACCATTTAGTTTACATGTTTCTGGATGCACAATTTTACTTATAGATGAAATGTGTGTTTGATATGTTTGTGTATGGGTGTGCTTTGAGAAGTCTGAGCTAACTAAATGTGTTTGTATGAAATATAACTGTGAAACCTTTTTCATTGTTTTGGTTGTACTCAAGCAAATTATATTTGAATTAAACATTTACTATGAGATGTCTGACATTCAAGGGTGTTTAAGGTTTTTCACATCCATATTGGTTGAACAATGTAGGAATCGTCAGTTTTCTTAGATGTGGTCCCATAATGTAGGACAATGCAGCAGATCAAAGATCCTAAATACAGAGCCAGAGCATTTTGGGCTAGAGGAATGTTTTTAATTGAAGATGTAAATACCCTAAAATCAGCTGAGCATGTCTTTCAATTCTTCAAGACCAGACTGAAGGTAAAACCCACGAAGGTCGACAGTCACAGTACTTACATGAATCCATGTCTGATGTAGGTGTAAGCCACCTTCAAAGTAAAGATTAAAGTCAGCCCTTTAACTGTCCAACCACTCACAGGCTGGACTGTACTTGTACTTGTACTTGGTTTGCACATAAATGCATGTCAGATTCTGAATCTCTGCCATAATGCTGTTGCTGCATTTTAACAGCTGTTCCCACTCAACAAAACTGGATGCTGGAGAGTAATCAAATCAAAACTAAAGGAGAGGAAAGTAGTGTCTCCCCCCTCTCCCACTTTCTCCCTGCATCAGCCCTATCAATGTTTAACACCCCATCTGTGTAAGAGACAAGAATAGAATCCATTCCTTGCTTTCACAATTGAGGAAATAGGCACATACACTAGATTTCTCCCATACAGAGAAAGGCTCTTGTCTGATGAGTGTATATCAGTTATGTACAACTTAAGGTCAAACTAACAGTGGTTGTCTGAAGGATGTGAGAGACCAAAAGTACACTGAGGACTTTTAAGGCAGGCTGTAGTCGTCTCATCCCCATAGAGATAATGTAGCACTGTCTTTGGTCTTGAATTATACCAGCCCTTCACAGTCTGGTGGACTGGCTCCTTCTTACAGCCTTCATCTTAACTTTACTGTAATTCCACTCCTATGTGTTTCCATGGCAATGCCTGTCAGAGGAAACAAAGAAACATTGAATTTGGGAGGCAAATCAATGCTTTGCAAAATGGCAGCCATGCTAGAACTCCCAGGTCATGCTATTTGCCTTAATAAAGTCTGAACATTAACATAAAACAGCAATTTCATCAGTTCTTGTTTTGACATTGGATGCAGTGCATGAAGCGCAAAGCAGAATTTATAATTCTCCTCTTTCCAAATATCCGTTACTCAAAGGTGTTAGAAGAAATTTCGGTTCCCAGTTTGCCAGCATGTAGCTGGACTCTTTGAGCCGGTTATCTCTATTGCTATGATCTCATTCCAGATCTGATTTGGCATCAGCTTAATGCTCTGTCCATCGTGTGCCATGAACGGTTAGATTTATAAAAAAATAAAAATAAAAAATAGAACATGTAGCCATTTTCCATAACATCTTGAACTGCAGCTTTTCAACTACTGAAGCATGAACAGTGTAAGCGCATACACATATAACCACTGCTATAAAAGGTATATCATGTGGACTGCAATATCACAGCAGTATTTGGTGTTAAAGAAACAGCTACCTGTTAATGATACTGAAAGGAGGTTACTAATACTGAAAGCAAAAGCAGCTTCAATTTGCATACCTGGTGACTTGTCAATCACAGGTGCATTCCATTTAGGTATTCTAGTGCCAGGGCCCTGGAATTGAGCATGCTGTCTATCTGGTTTATAGACACACCTAAATGGCATGGTGCCATCATTGATGTTTTAAGTTTCCAGGGCTGTGGTCAAGTCCACCTTTGTTGAGTCCAGACATTCATGGAGCTTAGAGGATGCGTAAACATTTACTTGATGCATTGTCACAACTTTATGTACTGACATTTGTAGTTCCCAGGACATGAATCCACCGACTTTAATGATCCCCTGACTTTTCCTCTAGTGCCACCATGACAATCTTGGTACGGAGTGAAATGTCTCAACTATTGGATTGTTTGCCATGAACTTTGGTACAGACATTCATGTTCCCCTTAGAATGTATTGCAATAACTTTGGTAATCCCTTGACTGTTCTAGATAGGCACTAGTGGCATCCTCTGGTCAACATTTCAATTTGGGTTTATAACCAAATACATGCAAGGAAAGACATTCCCATCAGTTCTGAATAGCAAATGTTGGCATGCCAACATTGAACTAAGAGGGTGAACATGGTAAACAATATATCTGCTGAAGCATTAGCATGTAAGCATTGTCACTGAAAGCATGTCATCAGCTGACTTAAGACCCTATAAGAAAGGTCTATTGTGGTCTACTCCGCATCCTGCCTTTCTTACTGTTGTCTGAAGCAAAGACTCTATACATGTAGGCCCCCCCTTCCCCTCCACACACACACACACACACACACACACACACACACACACACACACACACACAAAACAGTAAACAAAACATGTGATCAAAGTTAGCCCTCAACCCCCCTGAACAAGAGGATAATGTGTCCTAGCAGAAGTAGGGGCGACACGAGGGGAGAGAGACACTCTCTCAACAACTCTGCACGAATTACGTAACGAAGGCCTGTCTCATGAAATCTGAAAGCACATCTCTGAAGCACTTTTTGCCTCTCACCTCAGCTCACTCACTGAATCTCTTTGCTTATACCTTCAACTCCTCTCTAGTGTCTCATGAACTCATGTTGCCTTTGATATTCCCCTTTCTCACAAGGAGAGGATACAAGCCTGACAGTACTGCCTTCTGTTCCTCACCCAAACCAAAAGATACATGGTTTTACTCTCCCTCTTGTCTCTCCACATCAGTCTTATAATCTGCCAGCACTAGAGGGAGCTGTAGTTACCCAGAGACATGTAGTCATCAACAGGTTAACATAGAAAAAGGGGGAATCAAAGTGCTTGTCATCGCAGTACCCAATCTGAGAATCGGAGCCTTTGAAACTGTAGATTTCTTTCTCTGCCTTCACTTGTTGATATTAGCCCACTTGGTGCTCAGGGCTTGGTGGAGCAAGGGTTTGTCTGTATGTGTGAGAGAATAGAGGACAAAAATGCCTACAAAGCTGGCCATAGAGGTGGAGAGGCTGAAAGTCAGCGTGACGTCTCAGAGGATGTGAAGGTGAGAGGGTGACACCTCAGACTACACATCATCACCCAAAATAGCAGCATTTGAGACAAGTCGAAGCAAACTGAGCGTGAGTGACAGCCACGGTCTCTTGACAAAAATGTAAAGAGAGAATTACCTCATTCATCCAAACCCATCCCAACACACAAATAAATAGACACACAAACTGTATACAACTTTCTAAACTGTTAAGAGCTGTCTGCTTTTTCTCATTCATTCATTCCAGATCTGATTTGGCATCAGCTTAATGCTCTGTCCATCGTGTGCCATGAACGGCTAGATTTAGAAAAAAATAAAAAATAGAACATGTAGCCATAGTTATTAGTAAAAAAATAAAAATAAAAAATAGAACATGTAGCCACAGTTTGCTTTTTCTTGTTGAGGCCTGATTGTCATCCCCAGAGACCGTCGGCGGGTAGAAGGAGCTGGAGAGTCCAAAATAAAAACAGCTTAAATGGTGCAATATGAAGTAATAGCCTGTTCTGCTCCCTGTCAAGGGAGCGCTCAACAAACTCAGAGCTCCCATTTTTTCTTTCACAGCTGTAAACTCACACTGGAACTGCACAGATGAACACCCCAAAGCTGTTTTATCTGTGCGCCTCCTGTTATGATAATGTAGTTTACCGATATGCATGTGTCTTTCATGTTTGTGTGCTACATGTTCATGTTATGCTGTCGCTGCTGCCTTGATCACATATTTTTAGTGTGCTGTGTGTCTCCTCTGACAGAAGATAGACAAAACACAGAGAGGATGATGACGAGTTCATGTGTCAAAATTAAATCAATCCTGCTTTTTTTGTTGGTTTGTTTTTTTAGATAATATTGTGCCGGCAGGTACATGAAAAACAATGAATTTTAACCGACTCTTGATTGAGCGTATTCCTCCTTTGTCATTCCGTCGCTCCTATTCTTAAGTGTGTTGTCTCTGCAGACCACTCCAATTAACAAGACAGCAAAGATATTTCCATTCCACTGGCAAACAAGAAATAGATTTTTCATTTTGGGATTACATTCATACTTTACAGAGCTGATAAAATAATAAAAAAAATACAACGTTGATTCGTCTTTATAGGACTGCAGGGGCTTTTACTGCGAGATTGCTGCTTTCCTGTAGTGCGAGCCTTGCAGCTACTCCTGGTCAATATCATAACTGTCATCATTCATGGTAGAATCATTGAGAAATCTTATTTATGGGGCGTCCTCTAGCTCACCTAGTAAGAATGTTTGCCACATGTTGGCTGAGTCCTACAGTGGTGCAGGGTTCGAATCCGACCTGCGGCCCTTTGCTGCGTGTCATCCCCCATGGCATTTAGGCTATATCAAAGACACAGTGACAGCAACATGTGCCCAATGTGAATAACTGAACAGTGGGAGTCAGCATGCATCTATTTGTCTTGCAGATGACATGCTGGCAAGGGCAATCTGAATCAAGCATCACCAAGGAGACAGAAGTAGCATGATATATGTGATTTCTGACTAAAGTTGTTGATGTGAACTTTAAGGGAGAAAACAACAAGCTGGTTCAACACTGTGTGTGTGCGTACAGTTTGACATTATCTGATTTATATCTGATACAGACAGAGCTGCTGCAGTGAAGAGGCCTCTTAGCTGAGGGATGAGAGCACAGGAGAATGTCAGCTGCTTCCAAAACATTCGTTCCTCTGTATTTTAGAGCTGGTCAACAAATTTAGCTCTGCAGCTATCAGAGAACTCCATCAGCAGAAGCCATGCAAGGGGCTAATCAGCCAATATATCAGCCCCTGGCACTGAAGGCTTTCCTCACACCCAGTGCCCATCAAGGTTTCACATCCAAATGTTTTCCTGGAAGATAGAAAGGGAAGAAATGCCATGGTCAGTTTGACTTTAACCACACTACACCTTGTTGTTACACATTTTGTGAGGAATGAGACGGAGAAAGAGATTGCTGCCACAATTTTGCTGGTATCTACTGTCTTTGCATCTTCCTCCACACTTAATTTGCAGCCTGACTGCCTGATATAGCTTTCATCTTATTAAATTCTATGCCACTTATTATATCTCTATACTACCATATATAGTTTGTGTTCAGTCTTTATTCAGCATACATAACCATATAGCCATGTATGTTTTTTTTCTTCCAATATATAAACTAATAAACTAAAACCAATAAGCACAACCTGGAATGAGAACAAGTAAACACTTTCAGCTGCCGTTGCTGCTTTAAGTCACTGGATTTCAGCCTTTGTGGATTACTGTATTTGCCTACTTACCCAAATAAAGCAGGCAAATACAGTATGAAAGACTAAGATGAAGTCCAGCTCAAATCAGACAGATCCATCAATCAAACAGAGCCAATCTGATTGTATTTGCTGTTTTCTTTAGTTTAGTTATGCACATTTGACTAGCTATGCAATGCCACCAGGACACCAGCACCCCTACTGGAGTGAGATAATTGTGTGTTCACAGGCACAAATGTTTTTGTTCTCTGCACCGGCATGTGCACATCTGACAATTCTTCTGCACAGTCTGAGCAATAACTTCACGCCATAATGCCAGTTTTGACGGCTGCCTCGCCTGTGACTAAGACGCTGGTGAGCTGATGTCTTCATTAGCAGTGGTTTAGATGCTGTCACTCCCCCATCCCCCATTCCTCAGTCACCAGCAATGACGCTCTGCTGCGCCCATCAGCTCCCATCAGCTTTTCTCTATGTGTGAAGCGCTCCCCCAACTGCTGTCACACTAACTCATGTTGCTAATTAGCTGACAAACACTTTACAGTTCAACCAAGGGCCTGGCTCATTTACAGCACTCACGTATGTATACGTCTACAACCACACACACGAATATGCACCTCCTTAAGGTACATATGCACATTGACGCATTAATATAGCCATAAAAGGCACAAACATTCACATAAATGCAAAAATTTTCACTCAAGGAGTCTTGTCTTACTTACTGAGTGCATATTAGCACATTAGGTAATAGATTATTTTTTTTCATAATCTACAATTCTAATTAGAAATACTGTAGAAATGCTATAGTCAATTCCTTATATTTCCACAGGATATATACTCTTGCATATTGATGCTTAATGTGTACATAATAATTTGAACTAAAATATAGGATCTGATTAAATTCCCCCCCTTTCAGATACCATGGTAACCAACACCTTGAGAGTACTACAGTAACAGTTTAAGTGAAAAATAAATAATCGTGAATGAACCTATTAGAACTGACAATAACCTCTATTATATCTAATGTATGATCCTTATTTGTGCATTTTCTTTGACACTTAGTATCTGTCAAGGCCCACTGTAAGTTTATGGAGCAATAAGAAGCTAAAGGACTTTAAGTCTGTGTCTTTCTCTTGTGCAGCTTCTCTCTTTCAGCTGGTTGATGTGACTCTGAGGCAGGTAGGCCAGTCACACATAGTCAGGGTTTTACAGTGTGACACAGTAGGCCTTCAGGGCACAGCAATGGTCTGGTTCACTTCTATGTATATCATTTATTTCTAGTCCAAAGCACAGGCAGATTCAAAGTCATGATAGAGGTAATGAGAGGTCCCATGATACTGCAGTGTTTTCTTTTATTCATCATCTGCCAGTCTCTGCCTAATTACACAGAGTACAGATGCAGCCATCACAGAAGCAGCTCTTTTTATTTCATTTATGGTTTGCAGTTTGCAACCTTGAATGAGGAAATTACCTGGCAGGCACAAGCACAATATACCTATTTTTGCAGCATTTGAATTGCATGCTACTGATGTAGTGTTGATGGGGGTGACTATATACTGTAATACGTTATTGTGTATGCTGTAAAAAAAAATAGGGCAGACAATTGCTGGTGCTATGAAAGTTTAAATCACGTCTAGCCACACTGCAATCAGAGATGTAAAAGATTTTTTTTGCAGCAGATTGAAAACATCACTGATTAGGGTGTGGCCAAGAATGCAGCATTCTTGACAATTTCACCCATAGAGAGCATTTCAGCAGTAGTTTTCTACTCTGTGAAATCCACTGCTGATTTACATTTCGCAGGGTTGGGTCAGATTACTTTGGAATGTAATCCATTACTGACTACATTACATGGCAATTTTTGTAATCAGTAACGTAATCAGTTGGATTACCCAAAACATGTAATGTAATCTGATTACTGTAGGATTAGTCTTAGATCACAGTAAATTAGAATACTACCGCAGAACACTGCTGTATTAACATTACCTAAGCTAACTAACAAGTCGAGGATGTTACAATGAATCCCAGGATAACGTTAAAGTGCTCATATTATGCTCATTTTCAGGTTCATAATTGTATTTAGAGGTTGTACCAGAATGGGTTTATGTGGTTTAATTTTCAGAAAACACCATATATTTGGGGTACTGCACATTGCTGCAGCTCCTCTTTTCACCCTGTGTGTTGAGCTCTCTGTTTTAGCTACAGAGTGAGACATCTCACTTCTGTACCATCTTTGTTGGGAGTCGCACATGCGCAGTAGGTACTGCTAGCTTGTCAGTTGCAGAGCATGAGGGAGTGCCACGCTAGCAGCTAGGCGAGCATTATAACGTGTTACAAAGTAACGCACGTTCGTCACAGAAGTAAAGGCTGGACTACAATAGAGCTGTTTGGAGCAGTTTGTGAACAGTGTTTTCTGTTGGAGAAGGTAAGTGCCTTTGGGCTGGACTTTGGGCTTTTTCACTTCGTAAACCTATAACGTGCACAAAAAGATATATAATACAATAAAGGAAAGGGGAAAAGCCAAAAAGAACAATATGAGCACTTTAAGAGATCGATTAAAAAATCCAATATAACATTATGAGCGGTCAACATAACGTTTAGCCTAACCATCGCTACCATGATCAATACTGATGTGGCAAATGCAAATTTAACCTTCACTAAATGGTGAAATAACTGAAACGATTAGTTTATCATCATTGGACCACCTGATAGCTAGCGATGTTTGAACGATGTCGAGCATGTTCCTGTAATGATAATGTTAACATTCAACTTACTTCCAAGTGTTTCTTCAGATTTGAAGTAGATGTTAGCGCCGTTGACAATACTTGCACTTTTGGTTTGCACAATTTGCACACAACATACACATTATTATTTTCCACTGTCTTTAAATCGAAGTTGTAGCGATATTGCCAACTAGTAAACACATTTTTCCCAACTGAAACGGGTCTGTCTTTCGACATAGACAGCTCCTCCATCTTGAGTTTTGAGTAGAACCTTTTTCTTGTCAAAAAACTATACTGGCTGGATGATAGTGACATCTAGTGGACAAATGAATGAACTGTTTGTCAAATTAAAACAGGCTATCATAAAAAAAGTTGCATTGTTTGCATCATGATAAAATGTAATCAGGTAATCCATAACAATGTAACTGTAATCTGATTACACCATTTTTTTTATTATAATCTGGGTTGATTATAGTTACTTGATTTTTGTAATCTGGATTACATCCAGATTACATGTAATCCGTTACTACCCAACCCTGGTTATTCGTTAGGGTACCAGATCGCCCAGGAAACCATTTCATACACTGAAATACAGTAAATGCTTTTATCTTTAAATTCTCTTTTTTTCTGACTAATGAGAGTTGAATATGGAGAATATACCAACCATTGAGGTATTAACAGTTTACAACTTACTGGAGTTGCTGCTATGTTCATTTGTTTTGTTTTTTACGCTTTAATATACAAATATTTACAGCAGAGATAGCCAAATCTGTTGCCGTCACAGTTAACATGAAAGGCGAACCCCTGGTGGACCTCAAACAGGAGACAAGCATGTAGCCCGCCAGCATGTTTGTCACGCTTAGCCTCGCTTTTCTGTGTGAAAAACGTAGTAATTTATGTGAGTTCAGATCCCGGTTCCCGGTCGGATGCTGTCCTTTTACAGTAATTAACCATATACAGTATATTTAGCACTGTATGTGAGCTAACACTATAACGATAAAGCTTTATTATAGCCTAGTGTCAGCATTAGGTCCTAAAAACTGTACTGGTGGTGTCTTTAAAACAAGCTGCTGAGGGCTGAGATACAGGTTTTACCATAACAGAACTTACAAGGGTTTCATCCTGAACGTCTCTCTGCCACAGCATGCCCATTAGGCTTCATGATGCAGTGTGCAGTAATTGGTATTTTTGAGCCTCATGCTGGGCTGGAGACTGTCTGATATCAGAGCTCCAGAGAACACATGACAAAACCTGTACAGTGAGAAAATCACTCAGATAAACACCTCTGAGGATGAACAAACTCCAGTGCTTTACTGACAAAATTCAATCTTACATTTTGTTGGGAGAGATTTGGTTTAGTTTTTGTTCCACATCCTGCTATGATGTACCCCCCTTCAACCTCTTTGTATATCGTAAGCATGACGCTACAATCCCTCCCCCAGGATGATGGCTGTTGCATATCACATATAGCGAGCATACTCAATAGGATGACCTTAACACAGCTAAAGGGAAGTTAATAAATTAATATATTTAAAAATAATACTCTGTGTCATCAAAATTGGCAGTTTGTTTTTTTTTACAAATGGCAAGAGGGTGGTTGCCCCTTTGATGTGGTAATAAGCTGTTTTGATTTCTGTGTGTCAAGCATGTTTAATAGTGAGCGGCATTCCCAACAGCCACTACTTCAAAATCAATTAAAACTCTTTTGCTAACAGCCCTGCCTGGTTCAGAAGGAGGAAATTAATTCTCCCACCCCTCCGCCTCACTCTCAAACATACACTCGCAGTCATAAGACTGTGGTCCAAGAAGAACGTAGATATGGAGACTGGGGAAGCGAGAGTAGGCTCCTGGATTCAGATAGCTCACTACAACGTTATCTTCATGTACATGTTAAGTTAAGTTTGTTGTATCTAAGGGGGGAAAAGCACATTTGCAGAGTTGACCTCTGACAAAACCAAAAGGGAAAAGTGATTTTTAATTATAAAAAGGCTTAATCCACTTTGATTGTTTTGAATCACAGTGCAGCTAATGCTTATCAGCCATGCAATCCAAGCCAAATCTATCAACAACAATCTAATTAAGTATATTCCTGAACTTCCTGTAGCATTTACAAGTCCTTAAACTAATATCCCCTGGAACATTTAATATGCCAGAATTAATATCATATGACCCCACATGACTTGTTGACTCCATATATCCTATTGATTTTAAATGATGTATTTTTCGCTAAGGAAAGTCCCATTACAGTAAAACATTATACTGTAATTCATTTTTTTCAATAGCTTTTGGTGCTTAAGTTTGAACCCAAAAAATAAATTCTCTCACAATTAAAAAAAATTAAAATTGTAATACTTTAAAAAAAAGTATTTCTTGCTTCATGATGAGGATGTTTAGACTTGCAAAATGTTGCATGTTTCATACTGTAGGATGGAGGGTCCTGTGTTCACAGTAAGATGGGATTGGATGATTTAAAAACTAAGGTGTGTCAAAGTTTGTTTGGGCAAGATTAGAGTGTGCATGCATGATTGTCTGCAGGTCCACACATAAAGGATGTTCTGAAGGACATGAAAGCCCACATGAATGTTGTTGAGATGAAAAAGGAGAGCAGGCTCAAAGGCATGTTAGGGACAGTGTTTTGCATGGGACTGCTAGCATGAGATAGCATTTGAATCAGAGGCTGTGTTTTTAGGTAGCAGGTGTATGTGTGGTGTGTATGTGTGTGTGTGTGTGTGTGTGTGTGTGTGTGTGTGTGTGTGTGTGTGTGTGTGTGTGTGTGTGTGTGTGTGTGTGTGTGTGTGTGTGCGCCCACACTGATGAATATGCAAGTGTGTTTGTTTAAGAAAGTAAAGTGCATGACTCAGACTGAGGTAGGCAGGCAGCTCATGTTTCTTCCATTTGGCAGGCAGCAGAGATAAGATCGGACTGATCTAATCATTTACTGTAAGAAGCCCTGGGCTTTGCTAAACAACACACATAACCGGCTGAGAAATCTTTATCTCTTAACTCTCATGTCCCATTATCAGTGCACAGATTGCCTTGATCTAAATATGATGATCAGAATTATGGAATATGAGCTTCGTAAATTGCGTTACTTGATCATCTATACTCAATTTCATTTTCTATGGTAGCGCTCAGGTAAAACAAGCATAAAAAAGGTAGATAGATAGATAGATAGATAGATAGATAGATTGTAAAATGTAGATTTTACTACATTGCCATAATCTCTTACGGGACCTTATCTGAGTCACTTGCTGTCCACCAAATGTATTGTGTGACTTATTGTGTGTCATTGCCACCAATACCTCAATGTGACCTTTAACAGGATTTAATACTTGTGTCCGTTACACTGTGGCGTTGTCCCATCTCAGATTTCACTGCTAGTGATGATGTCACATAGTTTTCTCAGAACTGTTGCAGAGACACAAACAAAAAGTTCATGGCTTTGCAATTTTGGTATTTTTTCAGATTTTCAGAGGTTTAGGAGCTTGCCCAAGGATGAGAGGACAAAAGTATTTGCAGATTAGGGTAACATTGCTCCTTGCTGGCAACCATAGGGTTACATATTATGTTGTGGTGTTTGAATACAACTTAAGTCAATTCCCTAACTTGTGTTGTATGGAATAGTTTTAGTTTTTGGGAAACACGATTATTTGCTTTCTTACTGAGAATAGAGTGAAAAGATTGACACCCCAGTCTTGTCAGTACGCTAATGTATGTAGCTGCTGCCAGCAGGTAGTTAGCGTAGCATGAAGATTGGAAGCAGGGGAAAACATCCAGCTCAGCAAAGTTTACAAATTAACACATTTTATCATGGCTTGCATCCCAGTGTATGTTGGGATAGGCTCCATCCCCCTGGCGACAATAATAGACAAGTGGAGAAAAGAAAAACTGACCTGCTAGCACACTGGATGTAATGTCCATTTCACTCATTATGAGACAGTTTTCTATGAAATAATTGCTACTGAATGTCCCTGCTGTCAAATGAAACCCATCCTTTATTACTGTATGCCACTTTCAGACACAAACACCATGTCTGACATGGGTTTGACCCATTTACTAATTACTAAACTACTCTTGGGTTAATGACATCAGTCTAATTGCCACTGGTGTTTACTGTAATATACATCACTGCTAAATTACAGAAGCATACCAGACCTAAATCTGCAAAACAGAGCAGTAGATGTTTAGTTCAATAACACTGGTTGTTCAACAACAACAGAAAGCATAAATTAAGTTTTCTAATATGACAGGATTTTTATTTACATAGCCTATATCTATGTCTTATTTATGTAGATTTTCTTGTGAATTCTTCAATATGTAACTATAACAACAACTCATAATAATGTTAAAGAGAGCAGCATAAATATCAGTTTAGAGGAATTAAAGTTGACACCAAAATTGACCCTTGAGGTTGAAGTAATCCAATAATAAAAGCATATATTAGTCCTATAATTATTGTTAAATACCTTTCATACAACGTCAAGCAGTGTCAGACCTGTGTTCAATATTTTTCAGCAGCAGGGTTGTAAACCCAGGTCGGATATTAAATGTTGTGTGGTTGTGTTGTGTTGGTCTGAGGGGGAGTAACAGACATGTCCCTGCATAAACCTGAGATCTTCTTTTTTAAATCTCTTTAACTGCCATGATTAAACTCACAACTACCCTATAATTGCTCTAGACTTTACTGTCACTCTAGTCTATATCGCTGACATTCCACTTCCGGGATTACTCCAATGCCACAGGAAATTCCGCCGGATACACATATTTTCGCCGATGTACGTTTCCTTTCGTTTTCTTTGAATGGAATTTTAAACTCCGGTGGATTTATGAGGACTATGGTTGACTGCTCCTCAGATCTCTGCATGATAAATTGAGACCGCTAACTAGACTATCTGTCCAATCTGAGTTTTCTCTCGCACAACTATCTTACTGCGGCTCCGTGCGGAGCTTAGCGCCGCTCATGACGATTGTGATTGGTTTAAAGAAATGGCAATAAACCAGAGCACGTTTTGCAGTAAGATAAACCTGTACTCTACAACCAACTACGGTTATGTTATATTCCTCAGTTTATAAGTTAAATTAATTAAATTATGTAGTGAAACAATGTAAAAGTAAAGGATATAGGTGAACACAAGTTAACATCAGCACTCAGCATGGTACATACTATCATGTATCTATTACTGTAATTAATAGAATTTCAGTAATAGAGTGCCCCTCTGTTGTTACCAGCTTGGATAATGCTGTGATGCAGTAATCTGGCGGTGTATTACAACTCTGCCTTCAAAAGCCTTTTCTGCCCACATTCTTCCTCTTCCAGCCATGAGTCATGTCAGTTTTACATGGGTGTGTGGTGAGAATTAGAGTTACCTTGTTCTGCATACACAAAGCAAAAGCTCCAGTAAGTGTGACCATGAAAAGTAAATGATGTTTTTCAGCCTGGAGTTGATAGATAGCATCTGCTTTGTTGTTGTTGCCCAACAGCAAAAAAGGACAAGCCTGTACCTGCGAGGGATGATAATGAAATGTGTGCCTGTTGTGTAATGGGGTTTGTGTTTTGGGGCGTAAAGTCGAACAATCTTCACAGTGTGTCTAAGCTCACCTTGATGCCCTCGTCGTCATGAGCAATTCGCTAAGTATAAATAGTGTATGTGTGTATGTATGTGTGCTTGCGTGCATGCGTTTGTGTGTGTGTGTGCTTGTGTGATGTGTGTACGCGAATGTGTCTTACTCTGTCTAGTGTATTACAAATAAATGATGTATGACAATCAGCTGTGTTTGCACGTTGGGCAACACCCACATAATCAAGATGAGAAAGAAAGACAGAGAGAAGACGGGAAATAATATTAATAAAAAATAAATTAATAACACAAATGTATGAACCTTACTAAAAGTATTTTTAATGAAGATCCCAGATAATTAGTTCTGCCTCATGCATTGAATGAACAAGTACACACAGCTGTCCTTCTTCATGACACAGGAGGATTGTACACCGCTGCCAAAAAAACAAGTCATAATTGTATCTTGCTCAGTTATTCAGTGTGGCCTGGTAGCTCTGCTGCCTACACTGTCTGTATATTAACACCTGGAGTAACACAGTGTAATAATACCTATAGTAAGCCCACCTAGGCTGGGTGATCTATTTTTGCTCAAATGTTCAAGTGCTTGTTCATTTCATTAAAAACCTTTAATTGTCACATTCAGCTATAGAGTAATCCTTTGCAATTAAATAAATATAGGATATTTCTTGCAACCATCTGTCAGCTTATGATTGCAAAAATTACATGTGGTGCTCGGTCCTTGTCTCAGCGTCAGCTCTGCTGTAATTTGAAAACAAAGGAGATTTCATTTTAATGTTGTTACATCCACCTACAAAGGTAGAAGCAAAAGAGTGGACGCTTTCACTCAAGTGTAGTAATTGCTGAAAAACCTTTGTTATTTAACACAGCATAGGTTTGGTGTGCGGACTGTAAGTTTGGATTTGGATTGGGGTTTTTTAAACAGCTTGTGACACTTGATTTATAACATAAAGGCACAATTACATCTCTGACTGCACTAGCCTCAGCTGTATATAATCAAAGGTTATCTGACAATGCAGTGTGTAATCTTCTGAGCCAATGTGAAGTGTGGCGTGAGAAATTAGAGTGTATTACTGTGGAGTGACTCAGCTCACATTAAATCCTAGATAGAAGAGTGGCACTCTTGAATCTGGTTGGTCCCAGCTGGAGTGTTGCCTTCTGCCTGCTGTCTGTCAGTCTGCTGACTGTCAAAACCCACAGTATATGCAATATGTCAGGTTGGTACCTGCAACTTTACACTAGATACGCTCATGGCCCTCTAACAGAGGCATAATAGCCTGCCGCATGTGTGTAGATTAGGAGAAATGTTAGGATTGTTAATATGTCTATACTTTTTGATGGATTGTGAAGTAGTTTTGCAGTTGTTCTCCCCATAAGCAATGCCCAATCTCTTTTACCTTATAACCCAACTTTTACTGTTTAATTCAGATGAACCACATATTGCACATATGACTTTTGTTTGACAATAACATGTTTTACTTTATCTGTTTTCTGTTTATCTTTACCCATCTGGATTATTTCTCCATTCCTTTCTGCCTTGCTCTTTCACTCATCTTTAGGGAAGCCTCTTAGAATAAGTATGACCAGAAGGAATTTTAAAAGTTTGCTTTTTGACTCCATCAGAACAAAGAGCTCTTGTTTACTTATTTATAATGATTTCTTATTTGTTTCAGAGATCATTTGTGTAACAGTCGGGCTCATTGTATCCTCTGTGAGTTTACAGTTGGGCTTCATCAACAAAGTGGGTTCCCATCTGATTCCATGTTTGTGTGGTTTCACATGTACGTGTCACATGTCATCTGGAGTGACACTGGCATCTGTATGTGCACGTTTGTATTAATGTTTGCATCTGAATGTGTATTTGCTTTTGATTGTGTGTGAATTGGCTCTACACATTGTGTAAAACTTGAGAAAAATGCACAGACAGACATCCAACAGTAATAATGACAATGTGTGTATGATAAAATCAGAGAACAAATCTCTCTCCATTCAATTCAATTCAAATGGGCTTTATTGGCATGAAAGTTTCAATAACAATGTTGCCAAAGCATGTCTGTGTGTGTGTGTGTGTGTGTGTGTGTGTGTGTGTGTGTGTGTGTGTGTGTGTGTGTGTGTGTGTGTGTGTGTGTGTGTGTGTTTGTGGCCTGTGAATGAATATTTTATTTTGAAAGGTCTTTCAGCTCTTTGAAATCTGAGTCAACTTGTTAAAATAAATGTTCCTTGTTTCGTTGAATGTGTTAAATTGTAGGAAAATGTGAATCTGTGTCTCAAACTCACATGTCAAACAGTGATCAAATATTCTGTTTTCTTTTGGTTGCCATGATTTTTTGTCTTTACTCTGGTTAGTGTTTGGAGAGCAATGTTGCTGTGAGACTGGTCAGTGTGTCTGAGAGGGGGCAGTTAGCCTCAGTACCATCTCTCTCTCTCTCTCTCTCTCTCTCTCTCTCTCTCTCTCTCTCTCTCTCTCTCTCTCTCTCTCTCTCTCTCTCTCTCTCTCTCTCTCTCTCTCTCTCTCCATGTTGAGCCTCTCTCTGCTATCCTATGTATCCTTGCTGACACCAGCACATCAAATGCTGTAAGGGTATTATATATTATTATTATAAATATTAAGATTAAAAAAGAAACAGTGCTGAAAAATTACGAAAGATACTGGTTAAAAGAAGAAGATGGCTGTAGCTATCAACACATTATTTAGGTGATAGACCCTGTTATGAAGTGCACACAATGCAGACTCCTCTGTTTCCATGGAGACCTTTGTGATCCCCAGCACTCACTATACTTGCAAACATTCCTTTAAGCATTTTTTCTCTCAGCACACATACTTGTAGATAGTTGCCAAAACTGGCACGAGGGGTCAAAGGTGATCTCATCTTCAGTGCTAACATGATGCTCAGCTCAAACAATGCTACCACCGCTTTTTAACTGCCTGCCTGTGCAAACTGTGCCATCACTCGTCCATGCAATAAGGAGTCTGTGGAGAACTGAGCTAAATTTAGGTGCAGCAATATGTAGACCAGGTGTAATGCACATGGCCTACCTAGCCAGCTCTGTATTAATTCAGCTGCAGTGGACCTGGATAGACCTTTTGGAGAAGCTGAACCAACAGCCCACATGCTTCATACCAGTGTCTAATCCCATTCTGGCTTACTTTTTGTTTGCAGCAATGTCTGCTAAAGCCTTTGTTTTTTATCTATATAAACATGCTAAAAGCCTCTGTCTTTTCTGTTCATACTATGACACAGTTTACGACAGAAGGAGGAAGAAAGAGTCTCTTTTTTTTCATCAACTGTTATTTAGATGTGAGGTTTCGGTTTATTAACATGTTGTATTCTGTAAACATCTTTCATAGTACCTCAGAGCTCAGACCAATTTCACCGGTTGTTCAGGAAGTTTTATCTGAGCTGAAATCCATGAGCACAGCAAAAGTAAAAAAAATATCTTTACTGCTTCCAAATGTTTTTTATTTTTGTTGGGTTTTACTTAATTTAGAGCTTTTTAGATTTTATATTTCTCTATCTCTCTCTATATATATCCTTTCCAGAAAGCAATGCTCTTTCACAACTTCCCACCAAAGCAGTATTATCTCATTGTGCTATTTTCTGTTTCCCTGCAAACTCCCATTCACCCTGTCTATTTTGAGATCCTACTAATATTACAGCACAAAGTTGTGCCAATCAATAGACCTCAGCTTATGTCAAAGTAATGCTTGGTTTAGCTACTTATGATCTTAATCAAAGAGCGATGTAATTTGCAACTTGTATTCTCTGAAGGGTGAATAGTAATGTGTTGGGGGGTTGTTCTGATATAGTCCCCAAGCAGAGTGACACCTCATTATGCTGATTGCCAGTTGTGTGTATGGCAGTGTGGTAGGGGAAAATAAGAGGGTTTGAGCGATAGGCCTATGCCATTTCTGTCTATGAGACACAGACTGCTGGCTGAATTATGCATGAGAAGGTGACTTTTGTGATCAGCACAAGACAAGTAAACACCATAAATGAAAAATCGAGTATTGGAAAATGGATTTGTTTATTTTTCCTTTGAAAACCCCGATCACTGTGCACTTCAATATGCAGTATAATATGATTTGTCCCATAATGATTCATGTAAGCCTTAAAAAGTGGTCGAACTTTACCCTTCAAAATAAAAAGCTGAGAAAATTGGTAGCTTTGTAGGCTTAATTATCCTCCACTTCGCTTAACCTATTCAAACATCAACGTCCTGGCCTAGAATTTAAATTCAGAAATGCAAATGTGGCCTCTCCCACAGTGGACAGTGTCCCACCCTGTCAGGGCGTGGTCTTCGATAGGGGGGTGGGGGCAGACAGCACGCTGTTAAGTTTTCAAACTGCACAGGCAAACAAAAGTGATTTGCCAAGCAGGAAGCCGGGAAATAACCTTGGAAGAAGAAACGCGGTGGAGTGATTGTGTCTGGGACCAGATCACAGCATTTGTCAGACAGATTATAATTAAGCAGTAGTGTTTGAACTCATGAGTTAATCGTCTTGTTTTATACGCTTGTCTTTGCGCATTTTAGTGCTATGAATTAGGATACACTGGCTCAGGTATATTGGTGGTACAATTGAGATCCCAGTGTTTGGAGTTAAAGTCATTGATTGATCTGATTTATTGTGTCAGAGCACAAAGCCTTGTCTGCTTCATCTAGAGCGCCCGCCCATTGGGCTTTCTGCGGAGCGATAGTGGGAGATTGATTATAGTCTTCGGGATTTGCCGTGGAACCAGAGCCTGCTTGGACTGCGATTTGCTCTCCCATCAGTGAAAGAGAGGAGAATCCTAGCAAGGACCTATTTCAGGACTCCACACCGACAGCACTCTCAGATCCCCTGTACACATTTAGCCTGCTGTCTGTAATCAGGTTTTTATAATACGCGCAAGTCACGCTGGACTTTCGTCTTTTACCGAGGAGGCTGCGAGTGTGAATCGGCTCCGCAGTCTCGGTTGCGTAGTAAAGGGGGAGTGGGTTGGGTCGCCTAGGCGCCTGGCATACACATACGTCGTCAGCGATAAAAAAAGCAAGATAGGTGAGGGTGAAAGCGAGGGGAAGCAACACCCGAGGCTTTTTTAATCAGGAGGACACCGAAGAGGTGAGTCGGACACTGACAAACCGCCGGACTCACCGGCTGTGGATCTGACTCTCAAGACGGGCACCGACCGCTTTTGTCGCCCGGGATTCGTACTTCTTTCTCATTCATGACCAGCGGTTAACCACACTGTCAAGCCCGACCAGACACCCCCTCCTCCTCTGAAGGGAATATTACAAGTGAATCTGCGGGGCAACACACAATGGCAACCGATGCGCTCCTTCTAGCCTGTGCGCTGCTTGGTAAGTAATCTAAAGAAGCTTTCAGCTTTCATCTGTGCCGTGAATTTTCCCTCTCTGTTAAGATTAAGGAGGCACACCTGTATGACACATGTAGCCCACATTTTAGTCATGATGATTCAGGTAGAAGTAGGCTACATCGATAATCACTGCAATAATGACAGATGTGTGTGTGTGTGTGTGTGTGTGTGTGGTGAACTAGGTTAATGTGATATTTGGACTTCCAGTCACAGATTAACCCTATACAGTCTGACCTCCTGTGTTCATGAGCTCATCATATGGGCATCCTGCTATTGTCTTTAGTTAACCCCCACACACATACATATAGTAGCCTACACACACACACACACACACACACACACACCTGGATCACACATCACCAACACCCGAGGCAATGAAGTCATCCAGGGGTGTGAGGACACAGTATCAGCTTCGTTGTACAGTAAGTCATCTCTCTGGGTAAAGCCACTGTTCAGTTCTTTCTCACACATTTGTAACTTACCTGCAATTCATTGGATTTCACAGACAAATGTGAGTTGGATCATATACAGCCGATGACTCAGTGACACATACAAACACTCATACAGGCATGATTGCTGACACACTCGTACATCCTGCCTGTGAACTGTCCCAAACAAACACCAGATGGCTTTTCTGTTCCTGGATGGGGAGGCCTGTCAGCGCTGCTGGGGGACAGAGGAGGGGGGCGGGAGTGGGAGTGGAAGTCAGCCCGCTGGAGGCCCCCATTTGGCCAAGAGGATTACCAGTCTGTGCCTTGCCTCACGTCTCCTTTCAGCGTACCAGAAGTCACTTTCACTGGGTTTCGGGGCTGCAAATGACTTTTCCAAATGAAAACGTGAGATGCATTGTTCCCTGTACAGCAGAGAAGACTGCACACAGTCACAATACAGATCTAATCTACAGTGTAGGCTGGATAACGGAGGGTTTTCATATTACATAATATCATATGGTTATTAAACGGTAAGCAGTTTAAGGTGGTAAAGAACATTTCAGGTGTTATGAAAGAGAGGTTTTACGTGATGTCTCAGTGTTGGCACAAACCACAAGAGGACTCAGGATACTTTCTAAAATGCTGTTATGTTCCCAGCATTATTGGAGATATTAGGCTGGCAGTTCTCCTACATGTGATATGCTGCAAATAAATCCTCCCAGAGCTAAATAATTTGTTGATTGACAGAAAATAAATTGGCAACAATTTGGATAATCTTTCTTTTTTTGTTATTTTGGAAGCAAACATGACAAAAATGTCTGGTTCTAGCTTCTGAAATCAAGTCTTTTGTGATAGTCGGTGTACTATCTTTGGGGCCAGACTGTTAGTCAGACAAAACAATACATTTGAAGACGTCACATTGGGATCGGGGACCTTGTGGGTGTAACACACACAGCTTTTCAGCGAAATAGAATTTTTTGCCTTCAGACTTTTGGTGTGTTAAGATAATCTTAACATACACAGGTTGAAGGCAAAAGGCTGATCTGGTCTCACTAAAGGATACAACTATGCTCCAGTAATGCAACATTGGTGCTAGTGTATAAATATGTATGCGTGGCAATATATTGCCATATCAATTGTTCATCCCTTTCATAGTGTGCATGTACAAGCATCTTTTAAATGAGTTGTGCTTGTGTCTGTCTTTTGTGTGTGATCAGATGTCTGATTGTGCCTTGTGTCAGCTGGCACATGTGTTTGCACTTGCATTTTGTTTGGAAAGAAGAATAAAATAAAGTTGGATGACAGCCGTGCCAAACGGAGGCTGTATCAGTCATTGTTAAACCCAGTGGTGCCACTTATATCAGGTTTATATCTGCTGCTGAGTTTTCAAACAGGTGTGAGAGGGTTGTGCGCAGTGCATGTGCTTATTTGTGGCATCAGGGTATATGATATAAAGCATATAAAAAGAGTTGCCTGAAGGAACAAATGTTTAGCTTTACAAACAGGATGTCTTCCTTTCACCCCGCAGAAAGTGAGAAAGATGTCATGCTTTTTGTGTGGTGTAACAGTGTGCTTATTTTGGGGTGTTCTTCTGTTTGTGCAAGAGTGTGTTTGAAATGGGGAGCCAACCTAAAGTACCCAAGCAGCCCAGTTTATATAACTAAATTAAAATGTAATATGTGTGAGGCTGGCTGGTGTGTAATGCCTGAGTAGTTTCCATTTACTGGGCTGACAGGAGAGCAGCCTCCAGTTGCCCAGGTTTAGATGAGCTGCCACTGGTCCTGTTTTATAAGCTGGTCTCAGAGCAGCTTCACAGAAGAAAATCTTAAAGCTTATGTCTGACAGGATGCACATTCTGCCACCTGCAGCTATTCACGCATTTGTCATGGTGTGTGTGTGTGTGTGTGTGTGTGTGTGTGTGTATATATATATATATATATATATATATATTAGGGCTGTCAATCGATTAAAAAATGAATGTAATCTAATTAATTACATACTCTGTGATTAATTAATCAAAATGAATCGCATACATAATTAACGGTGCCTGAACCGATAAGTAACCAAAAGTAAAAAAAGAAAAGGGGGAAAAAAAGGTACTAAACAACAGTTGGTGACATCAAAGAAAGGCTTGTTTATTGCTAAGGCCATATGGTCAAAATGAAATGATTTAATAATAATGTATAACAATAACTTATTTCAGTAGTAAATTGCTGTTGAACCATCAGATGGGAAAAGGACATTTACAATAACTTCAAATGCACCACGAGGCTGTAGTTTACCAGTTTCATTGAACTGTGTTGTTTCTCCGACGGCAGCTGCAGATTGTGTGTGTGTGTGTGTGTGTGTGTGTGTGTGTATATATATATATTATGTGTGTGTAGGTAGGTGCTGATTTCAACCTATTCACAATATCTGAACTTGTTATGAATGCATTTGCATAATCCTTTTGTCAGATGGTTGGCAGTAAGGATAGGAAAAATGTGATAAATAATTCATTCAGGTTGGCTAAAAGTTGGGTGTGGCCTCTAATTCTAAAGGAACATAACATAACCAGTATACTTGCACAGAATCACGCTGACAGCTGCATCTTCATATCATAATTCAGTTTATTATTTTCTAAATCCCACTATAGCATTTACATTTTTTTTTTTACTTTATTTTATGTCTGCATTAATGTTTTTTGTTATTTATTAATATTATTGTGAGGAAAGTCTGTTCAGATTTTTAAAATCAACATTTAGCTTAACTGCTTAACTGCATGTAAACTGGAATTCTAAAAATACGCAGCAGGCTAGATGTTTACTGTGATGATCAATATACAACTCAAGACTCCATACAGACAACCTGATGTGACCGTGACTTCCTCCACAGTAACAAAAATAAATTCACCATTTAGTAGTATAAGTAGGCCTATACATGCTTTTTAAGGAAATAAAACAGTGGTATGATCATTTTAACATCTGGTTTCTCCCTCATCTCTCTCCAGTTCTTTTGTCTCCCTGTGTGCAGTAGATGTTTTATTGTTTCTTTTCAGCCTTCCTCATCTTTTTGTGAGAGTTTTGATGCTATTTTTAATCAGAAGTCAGAAGAGACGCTAAAACAATAGCCTATTATCCTGGCTTATCACAGTGCAATCGATTTGAAAAGAGAAAAGATTTAAGTAGTTAAAGTAACACCATCAAACTTTGAGTATAAAGCTGGCCCTCAATAATTGGACCAATCAAACAACATTTGCATAACTATTGCCTTTTTTTTCTCCAAAACTTTTGTGCCGTGCAAGAAGGGCAGCACTTAAGTATAGATTTGATTGTCCATGTGGTGCTGAAGATTGTCACAAAATGCTTAAAGTGGTTAGAGATTGAAGAATCTCATTTTCTGTTCAGACATACTCATTAAAATGTGTGCATGTGTTAATGTGAAGGAAATCTATAATTAACAGTGAAAGAAATCTGGGACATGAAAAACTGTTTTGAAGTTCACTTTTTACCTTCTAGTTTTTTGATATTATGATGCAAGTTTAAGGAAAAGTTGGGAAGCTTCATTGTTTACAAAGGTAATGGATTTTAACTACTTAGGGGCTGAAAATGAAAACAAAATAGATACAGTACATGTGTCATTATTTCCATGGACTTTTTATGGTCATGGGAATGTTGACGTCAACTCACAGGCATTTCAAACTTTGTCAAGATTGAAAGTTTGCTTTGCCAAACCCTGATGCCCACCCCAGCCTCTCCTCTGTCCCAAATAAAAATGACAGCTGGAGGCTCCCACCCCAAAATGACAGGGATTTTAGCTTGTGTGTGTGGTCAAGCCAATCATGCATCTTCTTCTTCTTGAGTCAGCTGCTGCCACACTGGGAAAGCTTTCCATGTGTTTGTAAGCCTCAGCTGACATGACAGAGAGTGTAGTCTAGACAGTGAGGCCAAATGCAATAACTCACTGTCTAGCTGTTTGTATAGCTGATGTAGCTATGTATATGCTATGGAAAACTTTGCCGTGTGTGCATGTGATTGTCCCAAGTTTTGTCACCCATTATTTTTGCCTGTTGTTGCCACCAGAAACAGAGGACCTACTTCTCTCTGTTAGGGGAAATGCAGGCTTGTGCTGCTGTCTGATTGCAGTGCTGTTTGCTCCTCTTGTTATTTTCGATACCGGCTACATTCTTAGTTGCACTCACGCTTGTTGGCATCATAAGCACTAGACACACGTCTTTGTGTATACCCCTGACAAGATGCTTTTTGTGCTATTGTTTTTTTCATATCATAACGTTGTTGACTCAACTGACAGAAAACAAACAATAGAAAAGCAAAAACAAGACTGTCAGCTTGGCTATCATCCAGCAATTGCGTGTTAGGTTTCAGTAAATATTCATTAAAGGGATGGGTAACGAAAACACAGGCCATTCGTAGGTCCGTGTCAGGAATCAGATGTCCAATTATAGTCATGGATCTATAGAGCTGGAAGAGGGTGTGCAATTGTGCTTGTGGACTTTGTTGCATCAGGTGCACCCAAAGGCAAGTCAAATACTGGTTACTAGTGTGTCTACGGGGTAAGTAATTGCCTTGTCATACAGACTTCACATTCTGCTACAGAAACTCACACCCAACTACCACTGCAGTTTTACTACAACCCTATTGCCCTCTGTTATCAGGTTTCCTCCTTTCTCTGGTGTGAACGGAAGAAAGCATCTTTTCCTCCTATGGCGCTTTCTGAAGAGATCAAGACAAATTTGAGATTGAAATGACTTTACTGCTAGCAGAGCAATAAAACAAAAAGTGAAGTTAGTGGTGAATAATCACAGCTTGTCTTTTCACGCAGTGTCTTGTTTTTTTAATGATGATCCACCCCCGTGACCCAGATCTGAGCTGTAGTCTCTCTCCAATTCACATGGGTAGATGAGTGACTGTGTAAAGTGAAGCACAGTTCTTGAGGGAGACTTCCTTCCTGCCATAGTGAATCAGAAAAGTGGCTGGAGCTGGAGCCATAGCAGAGGCAGCGTCTGCTTTGTGTCAGATGGTGACTCTGCAGTAGCATCTCTGGTTTTACTGTCAGGACTGTCCCACATCACAACTCCCTGCCTGGATCGCATGGCTGTGCCTGCACACCTCGTCACTCACGCCTGAGATTGTTTCTAATCTGTTTTGTGATAACAACCCAACAACCACCCTTAAGCCATTCAGTTTGTAAACCGGTTTAAGTGTTCTTTTGGGCTGATTTGCATGTATCTCTGCCTCTCCTCACTCAGACAGTACTCCAGCTGCGTGCTCCTCCTCCAGTGAATAGCCTGTGACCTCCCTCCCCCACTCTTTTCTAAACAATACTATGCCCAGCCCACCTCCTCTTCAAAGAGCACTAATTAAAAAAACTGCCCTCAAGGGTGATCCAAACCAGATATTTTCATCGTACTTACGGTGTCAGAGGAAGAATCTGCGTTTAACAGCCACATCTACCTTG
Organism: Sander vitreus; assembly: GCF_031162955.1. Classification (NCBI taxonomy): domain Eukaryota; kingdom Metazoa; phylum Chordata; class Actinopteri; order Perciformes; family Percidae; genus Sander; species Sander vitreus. The sequence goes on from NC_135865.1 coordinate 17,804,068, forward strand.
GACTGTCGATGATGAGCACCTTCCTTCAAAAAGACCAACCCAACCCCCTTTCCCTTGGGATTTGGTCTGCTCCCCCCACTCTGCTGTTCTGTATTGGGAGTGATGATGACTGGCCGGCGAGAAAATTCCACTTTACTCCTACACACACACACACACACACACACAGCACTCTGAGCTGCTGTCTTGCGGTGCAGCAACACTCCCCTGCACCATGCTTGATCCTCCACCAGAGCAGATTCCACACTGGTAGGATAAACACCAGGCGGCGTAACTATGGCGACCGCTCCCCACCTGCACACTGCTGATCCATATACAGTGGCACGCGCTCAGCTCTGTGTGCACG